>NW_024112839.1:0-37250 GCF_003073215.2 Triticum urartu | reverse complement strand
AGCACTAACGCCAAGTTCCCCTACCGTCCCCTCGGAAACATTGAATGTGTCAAGTCCTTCTTCGAGACTGGTACCACTACTTCCTCTATCATCGCGAGAAGGCCTACTTCCACTACGTCCCATCAAACCCGAACCATCTCGTTTGCACGCTTCGAAGGTATAACCCCGAGATGACGTCCTTGAACGAATGCTTGCGATGTATGAGATGCTCGTGCTTGCACCGTGCTCGATTTGTCGGTGCACGTTGCCCTCTTTTACCTTGTCACCGTCATGTGGGAACCCGGTAACCGGGAGCACCCCACCTTCTATCGCATGTCACGCTCCCGTCGCACTTTCTTTTGCACCAGGATCTCAATCGAGTTACCGGAACCGATATGTTGCCGTGGCATCATTTTCGGATTCGTTGCCGTGGCACCCCTTTTCTTTCCACCACGGTGACAAGTGCTTCATAATGCTCTTGTCAACTTTTAATAAAAATTGCAAAAAACTTGTTCATGTCATCCGCATCGTGATAACAACAATTAAAATGTTTAAATTGTTGTTGCAGTAAATTACTAAGGCATATGGGGATTTACCAGATTTGTTATTTGTTATATCCGGCCCCATTTAAATTGTTTAGATGGTGTAGTTTTGTTATGCCTCACCTCTTGCCATGTTTAACAACATTTAATATTGTTGGGTACCTAAACGAGAGAGAACTAAATAATTGATGTGGTGTTCCGTCAATATGCAACTCATTGCATATTGAGCTCCACTTAACTTGTAGTTTTGTTTGTGCCCTTTGCCATGCCATGCATATTTAATCCGGACATGCATCATACTTGATTGTGCATCATGCCATGATTATGTGGTGGTTGTTTACTATGTTGTGTGCTTCTTTCCGGTGTTTGCTTCTTCGGGTTGGTTCCAGTAACGTCGCGTTTGTGAGGACCCGTTCGACTACGTCCGTTTGTCTTCTTCATGGACTCGTTCTTCTTCCTTGCGGGATTTCAGGCAAGATGATCATACCCTCGAAATCACTTCTATCTTTGCTTGCTACTTGCTCACTCTTTTGCTATGCCTATGCTGCGATACCTACCACTTGCTTATCCTGCCTCCCATATTGTTGAACCAAGCCTCTAACCCACCTTGTCCTAGCAAACCGTTGTTTGGCTATGTTACCACTTTGCTCAGCCTCTCTTATAGCGTTGTTAGTTGCAGGTGAAGATTGAAGTTTGTTCCTTGTTGGAACATGGAGATGTTGTTCCTTGTTGGAACATGTTTATTTGTTGGGATATCAGAATATGTCTTATTTAATTAATGCATCTATATACTTGGTAAAGGGTGGAAGGCTCGGCCTTATGCCTGGTGTTTTGTTCCACTCTTGCCGCCCTAGTTTCCGTTATATCGGTGTTATGTTCCCGAATTTTGTGTTCCTTACGCGGTTGGGTATAATGGGAACCCCTTGATAGTTCGCTTTGAATAAAACTCTTCCAGCAAGGCCCAACATTGGTTTTACCATTCGCCACCTAGCCTTTTCTTTCCCTTGGGTAGGCCTGCCCAAGGGTGATCTTTATTAAACCCCCAGGCCAGTGCTCCTCTGAGTGTTGGTCCAAACTGAGCGATGTCCGGAGCTACCAGGGGCAACTCTGGGCTGGCCCACCCGACGTCTTGCTCATCCGGTGTGCCCTGAGAACGAGATATGTGCAGCTCCTATCGGGATTTGTCGGCACATATGGGTGGCTTTGCTGGTCTTGTTTTACCATTGTCGAAATGTCTTGTAACCGGGATTCCGAGTCTGATCGGGGCTTCCCGCTAGAAGGAAAATCCTTCGTTGACCGTGAGAGCTTGGGATGGGCTAAGTTGAGACACCCCTGCAGGGTTATGAACTTTCGAAAGCCGTGCCCGCGGTTATGGGCAGATGGGAATTTGTTAATGTCCGGTTGTAGAAAACCTAAAGTTGACCTTAATTAAAATACATCAACCGCGTGTGTAACCGTGATGGTCTCTTCTCGGCGGAGTCCGGGAAGTGAACACGGTGTTGGAGTTTTGCTTGACGTTGGTTGTCCTAGGATCACTTCTTGATCATAGTTTCTCAATCGTGCTTTGCCTTCTCTTCTCGCTCTCTTTTGCGAATAGGTTAGCCACCATATATGCTAGTCGCTTGCTGCAGCTCCACCTCATACCTGTTACCCTTCCTATAAGCTTAAATAGTCTTGATCGCGAGGGTGTGAGATTGCTGAGTCCTCGTGACTCACAAATACTTCCAAAACCAGTTTGCAGGTGCCGATGTTACCGAGCAGGTGACGCAACCAAGCTCAAGGAGGAGCTCGATGAAGATCATGTCCTTCATGTTGTTTCGTTCTCCAGTTGATCAGTAGTGGAGCCCAGTCGGGACGATCGGGGATCTGTGTAGCATTTGGGGTAGTCTTCTTTTATTTTGGATCCGTAGTCGGGCCTTGGTTGTAGCTGGTTGATGTAATGCTTTATTCATGTAATTGTGTGAAGTGGCGATTGTAAGCCAACTATGTATCTCTTTCCCTTATGTATTACATGGGTTGTGTGAAGATTACCTCACTTGCGACATTACTTTCAATGCGGTTATGCCTCTAAGTCGTGCTTCGACACGTGGGAGATATAGCCACATCGAGGGCGTTACAAGTTGGTAATCAGAGCCATCCCCGACCTTAGGAGCCCCCAATTCTTGATCGAATTAGCTGACGAGTTGAGTCTAGAAAAAATGTTTTGAGTCATTTAGGAATTATATATCGGAGAGTTTAGGAGTTCTTTTAACTCCCCAGTCCCTTCATCACGCTGGTAAAGCATCCTGACGTAGAGTTTTGACTCTTCTCTTCTCAAATTTCACTAAAAAAAATTTAGGATCACGCGGGTATCTTGGAATCGTTTCGATGGTTTTGTGACGAGAACATTGTTCTTGGTGCCTCCTGTCATTTAGGGGTTGTGGCAGTGTCCCGGGGAGTTGAGCTCCGAGGTGTTGTCGTCACAATTTTATCGTTGCAGTTCTGGAATACTTGAGATTAGTTTCGCCGACATCGAAAATCTCTTTTATGCAGTTGTTGGTGAGATAACCTCGACGCCACCCAGTACTGGGGCGGGAGTTCGGGAGTATTGCCATAACTTGTATAACGGATGCTTTTCGAAGGTTGAGGTAGACGATTTCCAAAGTTTTTCTTTGTTATGTGTTGAAGGATGGATACAGCTGGATGTAGGATTTGCTAGTTTTGAGTGAGATATTATGCTTCCCCTGTATCCCCAACACCTGATTGCATAACCGGAAAAGTTTTGGGAGTTTATAAGTGGGAATTCAAGTAGCTCTTAGGATATCTTTCCGACGGATGTATGATATGAAATTGGGGTTCGACGTCTAGTGGTCCGCCTATTCACGGTTGGTTTTACAGTGGTCTCGTTGTGTCTTAAAGAGTCCTTGGCTATGCCGACTCTGGGACTCTTCGTATGTCATGTGCACTGCCTTGTACATGATGGTGTTGTACGATCGAGCCCGTGTAGGCCCCACCATGAAAACTTCGGACGAAATCTCTATCATATGTTTGTTCTGGCTTATTTTGCAAGCCAATCCTTTGTTTTTGTTTTGAGTTGTGGTATTCGAGTTGCTTCAATGTCAAGAGTTGATTCCATACTTTTCCTAAGCGGTATTCTCATACTCCTATGTGAATACTTATCCTTCTTGATAATCGAGTTATCATTTCAATTTCTTCTCAACCGGTGAGCTTCCCTTCAAGTGGATCCGATCATTTCAACATCCGCAAGATCAACTCAAGTCTTCTCAACGGCGTTCGTTTCATCCGTCCCAAGTTTCCTTTGTTTTTTCCCCACCCTCCCACCCTTTTTCTTCAAGGATTCAGATTTCTTAATCAAGTATCCATCTTATTGATGCGAGGCCTCTTCATTCCTTTTCCGTCAATGTTCTTATCCGGTGATTCTCATGAAGATTTTAACGGAGCCTCAAGGTCATCACCCTTAATTCTTTTCTTCTCCGGTGGATTCAATTCAAGCTTTTGGTGTTGATCATATCTTTTCCTCATTTCAGAAGTTTTATCATACCGGTGCACCTCATAATCATCCACTCTTCGCTATTCATTTGTTTCGGAGTGCTCAAGATATCTCGAAGATTTGTGTTTCCACTCTGCATTCGTTCAAGATCTTTCGAGGTTGTTATCTCATTGAAGTCATTTAATTCAACCGGTGCAACCTCTCTTTTAAATCATTTCAACGGTGTATCTTTTGAGTGGGCCCTAACCCACAGGTCTTTTCCCAGGATCTTACCTGACTCTTCTATTTTTCCGGAGCTATCCAAATTTCTTTTTGAAGTTTGACGTAAGAATGATTTATCATCAGTCAAATGTCTTTCTCCAAGATCTTTGAAATTCTTTTCATCGTTGGCTCAACCTTCCCATTCTTCATTCCGGAGTGTCTAAATAATTCATGGTGGTGTTTTTCATCGTCTTTCTCAGATTTTGAAGACCGAAGAAGAGTTTCTCTTAAACCTTGCTTCATTCTCTTCCAAATTCTTGGATCTAGCTTGTTGCCATCCTCTCATAATTGTTTTCGAGCGTGAGAATTCTTTTCACCCATCTGGAGTAAATCAGGAGTCTTTTCAGTTTGATTCCCCAGAGCCCATCATTTCAGAAGAATTATTCATTCCAGCTTTCAGCTCTCGTTATCCAAATCTTACCGGTGAATCGTTCAAGCATCCTCTAATCAGTTCATGATCTCTTCGTTCTTTTGTATCTAAACTCTCTCATGTATCTTTGTTCATTTTCAATCCTTACGGTGTTTTGTTCAAGATTTCTCTTCCTTTGTAATTGTATCAATTCATTCGTTGTTTCAATCCTGCCGGTGGTTCGTTGAAGACCTTCCCAAGTTATGCTATATCTCTCTTAATCCTTTCTACGAGAATAAGTAGTGTGTCAAATCCATTGTTTGTCATCAATTTAAATTGGTGAAGGATACGCATAACATAATTCTTATTCTTGTTTCATCCAAGTGATCAATTCCTTCCTTCGGAGTTTGTTCATGATGAATAAATTCTTTATTTCTTTGTTCCATCTTTTCCTTTTCCGGAGTTCCAAGCTCTTTCAATTATATCATTTCGAAGCTTCATCTAATCATTGCAAGGCTTCAATCTTATTCTTTTCATCCTTCACTTCCTTTTGATCATTCTTTTATTACCGGAGTTCTTCATGAAGGCTCAACATGATGATTTGCAAGGATACTTTTCATTCTTCAATTGTTCTTCAAGTTTTCTCTCAGAGCTAAGAACTGCCAAGATATTACTCTAAAATAAACATGGTGCCCAACACATGTTTTGTTTGAGGAGTTCAAGCCTTCTTCATCTTGCATTCCGAAGTGCAATTCTTTCTATCGTATCATTTGAGGTGGTGCTATGCCATTCTTCATAATTTGAGTTCTTGTTTCATGATTCACATGTTGTCAAGAATGAGATATATTAAATCCATCAATCTCTTCACTGGAGTTATCTTGGGTTATATTTCACCTAAAACCTTCCCTAAGGAATGTTGCTATTTATGGTGTTTATCGATGATCCAAGTTTCCTCCTATTCTCGCGATGGAAGATGTTTTCATCTCTCCGTCGCTCTCAAGCAAGCAATTGTTTTCGTTTGTGGCAGGTTTTCACCTCAAGTTTTTGAGATGTTTTCCATAAGCCCTCAACAAGCCTGTTCTTTTCGTTGTTGATTTCCCAACAACTCCGTTCAATCCTTCTTGTTTAGGATGCTCTCTCAAATTCATTTGAGGTAGAACATGCTGTTTTCTTCTCCGTTCTTTTCATTGCATTCTTTCATTTCTTCCGGAGGCATTGTGATGATGCTCTCTTCACTCATCATCTCGTATTGTGAAGATCATGTTCTTTCCTTTGCTTATCCATTCAACCGGAGTGTCGTGTTTTCATTCCAGTTCTCTCATCTTATCAAGTTTTACCTCCTTTCTCAACCGGAGTGCTGTCTGAAATCTTTCTTACCCCTTGTGCCATTCTTTCAATAGTTCCAGAAGCAGTGTGTTGTTGATTTCATCAAGTATCCTTTCATCTTGTCAAGTTCTTGTTTATTCCTTCAATTTGCAGTCGGAGTGCTGTACATATTATATCATTTTTTCCTCCTCTATCTTGTTTTAACCTGAGTGTTTTTGTAATTGATCTTTATCGTTCCTTCTGCATCTCGTTTCTACCGGAGTGCTTGCATGTACCTCTTGTCCTTTGTAACACTTTTCTTATGCCTTTCAACCTATAAGGTTCTAGTAATGTTCCTTGTTCCTCTTTTGTAACGGAGTGTTTTCAACTTTGTTCATCTTCGTTATATTCTTCCTTTAAAATTGTTCAACCTCGCAAGGTTCTTTGGTTTCACTCAATTGTCAAAGAAGCAACTTAGTTTTTACCGCTTATCTTGCTTTTCTGTTTCCCCTCCGGTGCAATTCTAGATCTCGGGACAAGATCCTCTCGTAGTGGTGGAGTGTTATAACGCCCCGAGACCGATGTGCCAGGTGTCTTCCAGTTATTCGCTGTTGTTGCCTTGTCATTTGCTGGCGTGTCTTGCATTTCATACCATGTCATCATGTGCTTTGTCATATTCATGCATGTTGTGTTGTTGCATGCTCCATGTGTGGCCCTTGCACCATCACTCCTCCTTCCTTCCCTTTCTTCTAGTTTTGCAAGTGCCATTTTTCCATTCTCTTTTGATGTTGATCTCTTCTCCAATATTCTAACACCATGTACCTAGCCTCTCTATCAAATTTCATAATATTTGGAATTGTTTTGGTTAGGGTTTAAAATGGTTCAAGTTTGAATTGAATTCAAACTTGAATTATTTTTACTTCCTTTAAACATCTCCAAACCAATTTTGTTAAATAGAGCACATTTTCAGGATCATGAGTACATTTTTATATTTCTCTAGCTCCTCTCCTTTTTCCCCTACTCTTTCTTTTTGTATTTCTGTCTGAAGAAATAGAAAAGAAAAGAAAGCAGCAGTGAGGAGTCCAGCAAAGCCCACTCGATCCAGCCCTTTTGACCATCCTTCCCCGCAGCTGGGCCGGCCTCCCAGGCCCACCAAAGCCCCTCTCCAAACCCTAACAATCCATCCGATTGATCCACTCCCCATTTCCCTCCCGCAGCGCCGCCTCCCTGCTGTCGTTCTTTTCCCCTTGCGTACGATCCACTTCTCTCTCCCTCTCCCCACTCGCGCACAGGGCCGCAGCTCCCCGCGCCCATGCTCCAGTGCTACCGTCGCCATGGCCTCTCCGAGCCCTGCCTGCGTCGACACCTCAAGCCGCCTTCGTCCCCGCGCCGCGAGACCTCCCCGTCGCCAGCACCACTGCCTTGCCGCCTCTGCTTCTCCTCGCCAAGGAGGCCCTGCGCCCGATCCATGTCCTCTTCCTTCCTCCCTGCCGCCTGCCTTCTCTTCCGACAACACCGCCATGCCTGCACCCACCATTGCACCGCCTCCGTTCGGCTCCCTCGCCGGAGGCCGCCACCGCGGCCCTGCCATGGGCACCACTTCTGTCTTCCCACCGCCCAGCATCACCCCGCGCCCTCCTCCTCGCCTTCAATCCCCGCGACCGGTTCCTTCAAGGTCCCATGCCGCCGGACCTTTCCTACACCTCCACCGCACGCAGGGGCCCCCGTGCCTTTCCCTGCCGTGCTCGCCGGCCATATCCGGAGGTCTGCCACCCCTTGCTACCCGTTCACTCGTCCCACTGCCCTCGTCGATCATCTCCTGGAGGAAGTGACGAGGAAGCAGGCAGCGCCTGTGTTTGCCCGCGATCCCCTGCTCGCATGCCTTCCTCCTGCATCACGCCCGTCCTCAAGCCCCGCCGCGAGACCCCTGGTTCAAACCGCAAGCATCAAAGTTCCACTACGGTCGCCGTGTTTTTTTTCCCGCCAAGTGCAACGACTCTATGTACCACTACCTCGCCAAGACCAAGATGGCGCCAAAAGTACCAAGACAAACGGGAACGACTACCGAGGTCCCTCCAAGTTCGACCAAGATTGCCGTGTACAACTACCGTCGACTCGGATTACGCCAAGTACACTGTCGGCCTTGGTTTCGCCAAGACCACCTCGAGTACGACTATGACGACATGAACATCTGCGGAACGTTTACGATTACACGATGAACCGCCAAGGCCAGTTACAATCCTTGTACCACTACTATCGCCAAGTACTACGATGACCGAAGCATAGTACCTCTACGTTTTGCCATGTACATCGACCGTCACCGAAGACCCGTGCAGCACTAACGCCAAGTTCCCCTACCGTCCCCTCGGAAACATTGAATGTGTCAAGTCCTTCTTCGAGACTGGTACCACTACTTCCTCTATCATCGCGAGAAGGCCTACTTCCACTACGTCCCATCAAACCCGAACCATCTCGTTTGCACGCTTCGAAGGTATAACCCCGAGATGACGTCCTTGAACGAATGCTTGCGATGTATGAGATGCTCGTGCTTGCACCGTGCTCGATTTGTCGGTGCACGTTGCCCTCTTTTACCTTGTCACCGTCATGTGGGAACCCGGTAACCGGGAGCACCCCACCTTCTATCGCATGTCACGCTCCCGTCGCACTTTCTTTTGCACCGGGATCTCAATCGAGTTACCGGAACCGATATGTTGCCGTGGCATCATTTTCGGATTCGTTGCCGTGGCACCCCTTTTCTTTCCACCACGGTGACAAGTGCTTCATAATGCTCTTGTCAACTTTTAATAAAAATTGCATAAAACTTGTTCATGTCATCCGCATCATGATAACAACAATTAAAATGTTTAAATTGTTGTTGCAGTAAATTACTAAGGCATATGGAGATTTACCAGATTTGTTATTTGTTATATCCGGCCCCATTTAAATTGTTTAGATGGTGTAGTTTTGTTATGCCTCACCTCTTGCCATGTTTAACAACATTTAATATTGTTGGGTACCTAAACGAGAGAGAACTAAATAATTGATGTGGTGTTCCGTCAATATGCAACTCGTTGCATATTGAGCTCCACTTAACTTGTAGTTTTGTTTGTGCCCTTTGCCATGCCATGCATATTTAATCCGGACATGCATCATACTTGATTGTGCATCATGCCATGATTATGTGGTGGTTGGTTACTATGTTGTGTGCTTCTTTCCGTTGTTTGCTTCTTCGGGTTGGTTCTGGTAACGTCGCGCTTGTGAGGACCCGTTCGACTATGTCCGTTTGTCTTCTTCATGGACTCGTTCTTCTTCCTTGCGGGATTTCAGACAAGATGATCATACCCTCGAAATCACTTCTATCTTTGCTTGCTAGGTGCTCGCTCTTTTGCTATGCCTATGCTGCGATACCTACCACTTTCTTATCCTGCCTCCCATATTGTTGAACCAAGCCTCTAACCCACCTTGTCCTGGCAAACTGTTGTTTCGCTATGTTACCGCTTTGCTCAGCCCCTCTTATAGCGTTGTTAGTTGCAGGTGAAGATTGAAGTTTGTTCCTTGTTGGAACATGGAGATGTTGTTCCTTGTTGGAACATGTTTATTTGTTGGGATATCACAATATCTCTTATTTAATTAATGCATCTATATACTTCGTAAAGGGTGGAAGGCTCGGCCTTATGCCTGGTGTTTTGTTCCACTCTTGCCGCCCTAGTTTCCGTCATATCGGTGTTATGTGCCCGGATTTTGCGTTCCTTACGCGGTTGGGTATAATGGGAACCCCTTGACAGTTCGCTTTGAATAAAACTCTTCCAGCAAGGCCCAACATTGGTTTTACCATTCGCCACCTAGCCTTTTCTTTCCCTTGGATAGGCCTGCCCAAGGGTGATCTTTATTAAACCCCCAGGCCAGTGCTCCTCTGAGTGTTGGTCCAAACTGAGCGATGTCCGGAGCTACCAGGGGCAACTCTGGGCTGGCCCACCCGACGTCTTGCTCATCCGGTGTGCCCTGAGAACGAGATATGTGCAGCTCCTATCGGGATTTGTCGGCACATCTGGGTGGCTTTGCTGGTGTTGTTTTACCATTGTTGAAATGTCTTGTAACCGGGATTCTGAGTCTGATCGGGGCTTCCCGCTAGAAGGAATATCCTTCGTTGACCGTGAGAGCTTGTGATGGGCTAAGTTGGGACACCCCTGCAGGGTTATGAACTTTCGAAAGCCGTGCCCGCGGTTATGGGCAGATGGGAATTTGTTAACGTCCGGTTGTAGAAAACCTAAATTTGACCTTAATTAAAATACATCAACAGCGTGTGTAACCGTGATGGTCTCTTCTCGGCGGAGTCCGGGAAGTGAACACGGTGTTGGAGTTTTGCTTGACGTAGGTTGTCCTAGGATCACTTCTTGATCATAGTTTCTCGATCGTGCTTTGCCTTCTCTTCTCGCTCTCTTTTGCGAATAGGTTAGCCACCATATATGCTAGTCGCTTGCTGCATCTCCACCTCATACCTGTTACCCTTCCTATAAGCTTAAATAGTCTTGATCGCGAGGGTGTGAGATTGCTGAGTCCTCATGACTCACAGATACTTCCAAAACCAGTTTGCAGGTGCCGATGTTACCGAGCAGGTGACGCAACCAAGCTCAAGGAGGAGCTCGATTAAGATCTTGTCCTTCGTGTTGTTTCGTTCTCCAGTTGATCAGTAGTGGAGCCCAGTCGGGACGATCGGGGATCTGTGTAGCATTTGGGGTAGTCTTCTTTTATTTTGGCTCCGTAGTCAGGCCTTGATTGTAGCTGGTTGATGTAATGCTTTATTCATGTAATTGTGTGAAGTGGTGATTGTAAGCCAACTATGTATCTCTTTCCCTTATGTATTACATGGGTTGTGTGAAGATTACCTCACTTGCGACATTGCTTTCAATGCGGTTATGCCTCTAAGTCGTGCTTCGACATGTGGGAGATATAGCCGCATCGAGGGCGTTACATTGGCCCTGGGCAACCACTCGTCTTCATTTTCGTCGGCGGCGGTAGAGCTGTCCGGAAGGAGCGTCCTTCCCTTCTTGGACCCTCCGGCCTCCCTAGTTGGGGCGGCCTTCCTTTTCTTATCTCCCCCGGTCGGTGGGGGAGCCTCTTCTTCCTCTTCCTCGTCTTCGGGGGAAGAGTGCACCGCAGACTCATCGGACGGTGAGTCCGACGACGCCTGGCGTCGGGAACTCTTTTGAGCTCCCTTGGCCTTCTGGGTCTTCTCCGGCACCTTATAAGGGGCCGGAGTCAACATCTTCGCCAGAAGGGCGTCTGCAGGGCCTTCGGGCAAGGGAGCCAGACATTCGATTTGTCCGGCCATCTTCTGCCAGTCCTGTTAACGGCACGGGAGTTTAGATCCCGCATAGAATCAATCTATATAGAAAACAAGTATCCTGTGAAAGGTAAAACAACTTACCGCACTGGCGTGGCGCTTCGCGCTGAATCCACGATCCTCAGTAATGAGGGGAGGGACCGCGGCGCCCTTGAATAGCACCCTCTAGGCATCTTCATGAGTCGTGTCGAAGAGCCTGTTCAGAATTCGGTGCTGCGCCGGATTGAACTCCCACAAGGTAAACTCCCGTTGTTGCACGGGAGTATCCGACGGACGAGCATAACCTGGACTATGTTGACAAGCTTGAGCTTCTTATCCACCATGTTCTGAATACATGACTGGAGCCCGGTCAGCTCTTTTGAATTACCCCAGGACAGGCCCTTCTCTTTCCAGGGGGTGAGCAGCATGGGGATGTCAGATCGGAACTCGGGGGCCGCTACCCATGCGGGGTCGCGCGGCTCGGTGATATAGAACCACCCCGATTGCCACCCCTTTATGGTGTCCATGAAGGTGCCCTCGAGCCATGTGATGTTGGGCATCTTGCCCAGCATGGCGCCTCCGCACTCCGCCTGGCGGCCGCTCACTACCTTCGGCTTGACATTGAAGGTCTTCAGCCATAAGCCGAAGTGGGGCTTGATGCGGAGGAAGGCCTCGCACATGACGATGAACGCCGAGATGTTGAGGATGAAGTTCGGGGCCAGATCGTGGAAATCCAGGCTGTAATAAAACATGAGCCCCCGGACGAAGGGATGGAGAGGGAATCCCAGTCCGCGGAGGAAATGGATGAGGAATACCACCCTCTCATGGGGCTCAGGGGTGGGGATGAGCTGTCCCTCATCTGGGAGCCGGTGCGCGATATCGTCGGGCAGGTATCCGACTCTCCTCAGTTTCTTGACGTCTCCCTCCGTGACGGAGGAGACCATCCACTTGCCTCCCGCTCCGGACATGGTTGGAGAAGGTTGAGATGGAAGTGAGGACTTGGGCGCTAGAGCTCGAGTGTGCGGGAGTGGATGAGCAGAGGAGGAAGAAGGCATGGATAGAAAGGTGAATCCTTATCCCTTTATATGGACGGACAAAATTAAACGTCCCCACTTGCCTGGTAAAACTCGCTTATCCCCCAAGTGCCGCAATTGATGGCGCGGTTGGGTTACCCACGCCCGTATTGATGAGAATCCCGTAATAAGGGGACACGATCTCTGCTTTGACAAGACATGTCGAAAAACTGACTCGCGTTATGTGCGGGGCTGGTTAAAAGAAACGATTTGAATAATCATCAGGCCATGACATAACGTCATGTTGCCTAAACAAGTTAGCGGATTAGATCTGCGAAAACATTATTTTCTCTACGGTGAAATGTGGGACTTATTTTGCAGGGTCGGACACTATCCTCGTATTCAAATTCTTCTGTGATGTATTCGGAGAAGGAACCCGCCTTGCAATGCCGAAGACAACTGCGCGCCGGACTCATCATCATTGAAGCCTAGTTCAGGGGCTACTGAGGGAGTCCTGGATTAGGGGGTCTCCGGACAGCCGGATTATCTCCATTGGCCGGACTGTTAGACTATGAAGATACAAGATTGAAGACTTCGTCTCATGTCCGGATGGGACTCTACTTGGCGTGGAAGGCAAGCTAGGCAATACGTATATGGATATCTCCTCCTTTGTAACCGACCTTGTGTAACCCTAACCCTCTTTGGTGTCTATATAAACTGAAGGGTTTTAGTTCGTAGGACAAGAATCACAACATACAATCATACCGTAGGCTAGCTTATAGAGTTTAGCCTCTATGATCTTGTGGTAGATCTACTCTTGTAACACCCATATCTTCAATATTAATCAAGTAGGACGTAGGGTTTTACCTCCATCAAGAGGGCCCGAACCTGGATAGAACTTCGTGTCCCTTGCCTCCTGTTACCATCCGGCCTAGACGCACAGTTCGGGACCCCCTACCCGAGATCCGTCGGTTTTGACACCGACACGCGCCTTCTCCACGGCCGAAATGACATGTACCAAATAATTCATAAACCATGGTCGGCAAAACACCCTCTCCTTGCCTGAAATAGCCCGCGCCCACTATTTCAAAACACGCTCTCCTCGCCCGAAATCGCTCGCGCCCACTATATTTCAAAACACGCCCTCCTCGGCCGAAATCGCTCACACCCACTATATTTGAAAACACGCCCTCCTCGCCCGAAATCGCTCGCACCCACTATATTTCAAAACACGCCCTCCTCGCCCGAAATCGCTCGCCCCCACTATTTTGGAGAAGGAAAGTTACTCTACTATCCCCGACCCTCAGTACACAGACCCAAGCCGAGAAGCCTAAAGGCAGGGGTAGAACTGTAACTCCCTCCTACATTTCAGACAAATATGTCCATAAGACATGGTTCCCCCTCCCAATTCCTCATTCATACCTCATGGGCGCCAAATCACCTTCTCCCCGGAAGCTCCCTTCTCCTGAGCCGCAAAACCTCAGCCCCTCCTCCATGGAGCCACCCACCGCACTACTCCTCTCTAATCCTGGAGACGTTGTCCATTTGCCGTCGTGCACTGGGCCGTGTGCCTGTTACTCTGTGCTGCTGGAGTTGCCTCGACGATGGCCGCGTGAACTATACCAGAGCAGATTCACCCATACCGTTGTTCACGGCGCCAGAGCGGCTCCAACTTTGGGCCCGTCCAGAGCCCCGACGCTGCTTCCCCGTAGTCGTCGACCATCGCGACATCTCTACTTCCCTGCCGTCGATAGCCACCGCAACCGCGCCGGCCTCACCAACTAGGCAGCTGGAGCTGCCTACTTCACCGGGCCGCCAGATAGGTCGCACCCTCATCTCAAATCGCTTTATTTAGGCATCAGTTGTCTGAATTTTTATTCTGGCACTAGTGCGCGTCGATCCTAAACAAACAGTTTTTAACCCCTTTCCACGACGGCATTTGGAACCGTCGCCAAGTGAGTATGTGTGATAGCGTGTCCTTCGCACACGACCCAGAAATCATCAGGGATAGGCCCTCCTGGGACCCAGGCTGGGGCCGTGCGTGATCGGGCGAGGCATCGAAACCCGATCATTTCCGTACATATGTACATCCCACACGGTAATCTGAGAAAATCATTTCCATAGGTATGTACATCCCACATGGTGAATCCCAGAAAAACATTTCCGTTCTTATGTATATAACACACGGTCAATCCAAGGAATACATTTCCGTTCTTATGTACATCCCACACAGTCAATTCAGGGAACACATTTCCGTTCAGACATACATCCCAAATAGTTTTATGTGTAGGCTCGTGTGTGAAAGGTGTAACTATCACACACGGTTTGCCATGGTTAACTGTTTGCTTTTATCAACTATATCAGACACGATTTGATGAAGAAAACTGTGTGACATTGGGCTATCCATCGCAAGCGCTTTTTCTACGAGAACCGTTTGCAAAGGTGCATGACACATTTAGCAGGTTTATTAGTTTACAATTAATAATTCCAGTATTACGCAAATTCACATTTCATATCGAACAGTTGTTTGCCAATTTCATATCAGGCACATAAATATATTATAACATCACAGTATGGTAGCTACATGAAAACAACACAGTACAACATATGGCTAGTTCAACTTCATAAGAACAATATATTCGTTTCCCTAATCGAGATCATCCAGGCTCGTCTTATCCACCTCTGCTTTCAGTTTAGTAAGAACCCGTTTTGCATGGGCCAACTGGTAAAGTGCCTCCTCCTTCACCAACACCATCTTAGCAAAGTCGTATTCAAAAAAATCTGAGCTCATTCTCCACCTTCAACTTTTTATCCCGCATCTTGAAATATGCTTCAGCGTTGACAACACTTTCTCTAAGACTATGTGTGTTCTCTTCCTCATACATGCTCCAGAGCTTCGCTAGGCAGATCTTCAAAGACTGTGGCCACTCTTGATCAACCCACTCCAAGTAAGAACACTTCCATTCATCCTATAATATTTAAAACTAGATTAGTAACAATTGTAGGGGAAATGGGTTTATAGCAACATAGAAAATCACCAATGCTTATTTTGAAACACTGAAGAAACATGTTAATTATGACATATCTACTCAAAAAGATCAATGTGCAAATGAAATAATTGGTACTGAGACAACAACCAAATTCTGGAACATCAGAAGCTATAATTAACTATAATGACGCTACAAGTTCTTACTCATGTACAATAAATAAAAAATTGAACATTTTATGAGGAAGGTAAATATAACTGCACAGCATAGCGACAGTGTTTGGATGACACCAAATTGATACTAACAGGTGTGTACATGCACAAATTTAGTAACATAGAACTAATAGCACTAAGGCCGTCCACTATGTATGCAAAAATTGGGGTAAAGACAACTGTTGCTACATCTCACACCGGTGCCCTGCACTGGCGAGCTGATGCAGCGGAAAAAAATCAGGGACCAGGACTCCGGAGCACGTAGTTGCTCCGATGCCCAGTTCCTTCGTGCCATAAAGATTTAGTATTTTACTGCTTGGCTACTCGGATGTGTGGACCAAAGTTGGCTGCACAAACTGCTGAAGCGGTGCCAAATAATTTTCTAATGGCACCGCTGATGAGATGGCAACAATTTAAGATACTAGGTACAAACTGTGACACTGTCTTAGGATCCGTTTAGTTGAAGGTGTGGTATGAATGGGTTGGGACCATGACAGTCTCTGAATCACATCTAACAAATGATTTGTAACAATGAAAGAGGGTCTAACCTTCTCTTCACATGCCAGAAACTTCCTCCCGATGTCCATAAAATCAAACGCAACTAGCTTCACGCATGGAGATTGATGATCACAACGAGCAGATAGATCTTCAGCCACCCCGCTCCATTCGTTGCCACTGATGGTCTTAGGGAGCTACAAGAGGAAGAAATGACTCAAATTGACCGCCAGGGTAAAAATCCTTCATTACAAGTCATAGCTCGAGAGAGAGAAGAGAGGCATACCCGGGTGGTGAAGGAGTAGTCACAGGAGGAGGAACCGCTGGAGAGGTCTTTGAAGAAGACCATGGCGACCCCGGCGGTAGGATGCGAGACGGCGAGAGCGAGGAAGCAGATATAGCTTAGCAAGGAAGGAAGGAAGGAAGGAAGGAGGAAACAGGGGAAATGTGACTTGTGGTTGGGGAGAAAAGGGGGTGGGGAAGGAGGGAAGGGGGCGGTGGTTGATATTTTGGCGGTAGGCCAAAATTGTGGAAATGTGGAGGGAAACTTTGCGCGCGGTGCCGCCAGACCATTCACTTTGAATGATTGTGTGCATTGCAAACGATTTTCTGCTTTGAGCACATGGGATGATTTTGATAATTCAAATTTGGGTGGAAATTTCCCCGGGTACGTCATTGCATAATTTAACATCGCTTGCTAATTTGGGCACACAAAAGAGCGTACAGCAAACAGACCACACTTACTAAATCGAGCAATTTTAGTAATTAAACAGAGCCAGTTGACCTAAACATTGCTCTAACAAAAGACTAGCATTAAAAACAAAGCCTAAGTACGCATAATTTTAACAAATCCGCCACCGCGCCGACCTATGCATCGCCGGTGTGAGATGAGACGTCGATGACTTGTCCCGGCGACATGCCGCCGTTGGTGGACTCCACGTCCCCCTGCTAAGTCGACCGCATCCTCGTCCTCGTCCTCGTCCTCGGCGCCGCCCTCAAGGTTGTAGTACTCGTAGTAGTGGCTGCGCTAGAGCTCGCGTTGGTACTCCATCGCCGATTCCCCGACGGACGGACTCTTCTCTACCTCGACCTTGGCCACGCGTAACTCCTCCTCCCGGCGCTCCTCGATCTCCCCCGCCTCCTGCATCTCCATCTCCCATTCGGTGACCTCTTGAGAACACAGGTGCTCTGCATGCTGTAGTCCGAGGTGGCCTGGAATATCTTGGCGTGGATGGCCTCAACCCGAGCTAGGGTGACATCAGCGGCACGGACGGCAGCTCAAGCGCTCTCGGTGTTTGCAGCCGCCGTCACAGCAGCAGCTGTAGCCGTCTCGGCTGCTGCAGCTGCCCTGTCGGCAATCGCAGACGCCCTCTCGGCGGAAGCGGCCGCGCTCTATGTGGATGCGGCGACACTCCCGGCGTAGGTGGCCGTGCTCTCGATGCAGGCGGCAGCGCTCGGGGAGGGGGGCATCGTACGGGCCTTTGATACGCCTCTGTCGTATCTACTTTTCCAAACACTTTTGCCCTTGTTTTGGACTCTAACTTGCATGATTTGAATGGAACTAACTCAGACTGACGTTGTTTTCTACAGAATTTCCATGGTGTTATTTATGTGCAGAAACAAAAGTTCTCGGAATGACCTGAAACTTCACGGAACATATTTTCGGAAGATATAAAAAATACCTACAAAAGATAAAGACCAGGGGCCCACCACCTATCCACGAGGGTGGGGGCGCGCCTGCCCCCCTAGGGCGCGCCCCCTACCTCGTGGGCCCCCTGGAGCTCCTCCGACCTCAAGACCAACTCTATATATTTGCTTTCGGGGAGAAAAAATCAGAGAGAAGGATTCATCGTGTTTTACGATACGGAGCCGCCACCAAGCCCTAAAACCTCTCGGGAGGGCTGATCTGGAGTTCGTTCGAGGCTCCAGAGAGGGGAATCCGTTGCCATCGTCATCATCAACCATCCTCCATCACCAATTTCATGATGCTCACCGCCGTGCATGAGTAATTCCATCGTAGGCTTGTTGGACGGTGATGGGTTGGATGAGATCTATCATGTAATCGAGTTAGTTTTGTTAGGGTTTGATCCCTAGTATCCACCATGTTCTGAGATTGATGTTGCTATGACTTTGCTATGCTTAATGCTTGTCACTAGGCCCGAGTGCCATGATTTCAGATCTGAACCTATTATGTTTTCATCAATATATGAGAGTTCTTGGTCCTATCTTACAAGTCTATAGTCACCTATTATGTGTTATGATCCATTAACCCAGAAGTGGCAATAATCGGGATACTTACCGGTGATGACCATAGTTTGAGGAGTTCATGTATTCACTATGTGTTAATGCTTTGTTCCGATACTCTATTAAAAGGAGGCCTTAATATCCCTTAGTTTTCGTAAGGACCCCGCTGCCACGGGAGGGTAGGACAAAATATGTCATGCAAGTTCTTTTCCATAAGCACGTATGACTATATTCGGAATAGATGCCTACATTAATTAATGAACTTGAGCTAGTTCTGTGTCACCCTAGGTTATGATTGTTACATGATGAACCGCATCCGGCATAATTCTCCATCACTGATCCATTGCCTACGAGCTTTCCACATATTGTTCTTTGCTTATTTACTTTTCCCTTGCTATTACTATCATCACTACAAAATACCAAAAACATTACTTTTGCTACCGTTACCACTACTATCATACTACTTTGCTACTAAACACTTTGCTGCAGATATTAAGTTTCCAGGTGTGGTTGAATTGACAACTCAGCTGCTAATACTTGAGAATATTCTTTGGCTCCCCTTGTGTCGAATCAATAAATTTGGGTTGAATACTCTACCCTCGAAAACTGTTGCGATCCCCTATACTTGTGGGTTATCAAGACTATTTTCTGACGCCGTTGTCGGGGAGCATAGCTCTATTCTTTGAGTCACTTGGGATTTATATCTGCTTATCATTATGAAGAACTTGAGAGATCCTAAAACCAACATCTATCCCTCAACTACGAGGGGAGGTAAGGAACTGCCATCTAGCTCTGCACTTGATTCACCTTCTGTTTTGAGTAAGCTTGCGACACCTAAACCTGCTTCTGCTATTCGTTCTGATATGTCGCATGTTATTGATGATGCCACTTCTGCTATGCATGATACTTATGATGAAACTAGTTCTATGCTTGATACTACTGTGCCACTTAGTGAATTTCTTGATGAACAACTTGCTAGGGCTAGAGAGAATGAAAATATTGAATCTGATAATACTGATGAAAGTGATGATGAAGATTTGCCTGTTATTCCTAAGGGTTATGTTTTTGATAAAGAAGCTTCTTTAGCTATTTTAGCTTGCAAAGATAGATACGAACTCAAGAGGTTATTAGCTAAATGGAATCAGCAATCTCTAAATGCTAGAATGAAACCTGACCCTGCTTTTGCTACTTCACCTATCTGTGTTATCGATAAGGATTATGACTTCTCTGTTGATCCTGATATAATTACTTTGGTTGAATCTGATCCTTTTCATGGCTATGAATCTGAAACTGTTGTGGCACATCTTACTAAATTAAATGATATAGCTACCCTGTTCACTAATGATGAGAGAAATTGTTACTTTTATATCCTTAAAATATTTCTGTTCTCATGAAAGGGTGATGCTAAGATATGGTTTAATTCTATTGATCCTGGTTGTGTGCGTAGTCCCCGGGATATGATTTATTACTTCTCGGCTAAATATTTCCATGCTCATAAGAAACAAGCTGATTTAAGGGATATATATAATTTTGTGCAAATTGAAGAAGAGAGTCTCTCACAAGCTTGGGGAGGCTTCTAAAATTGCTTAATGCTTTGCCTGATCATCCTCTTAAGAAAAATGAAATACTTGATATCTTTTATAATGGACTAATCGATGCCTCCAGAGATTACCTGGATAGTTGTGTTGGTTCTGTTTTCAGGGAAAGAACGCCAGATGAAGCTGAAATTCTAATGAATAATATGCTGACAAATGAAAATAATTGGACACCTCCTGAGCCAGTTCCTGAGCCTATTCCTAAACCAACTTCGAAGAAAAGGGGTATTCTATTTCTCAGTCCTGAAGATATGCAAGAGGCAAAGAAATCTATGAAAGAAAAAGGTATTAAAGCTAAAGATGTTAAGAATTTACCTCCTATTGAAGAAATACATGGTCTTAATTTACCGCCTGTTGAAGAAACATATGATCTTAATCCATTACCTATTGAAGAAACTCATGGTCTTGATAACTCGACACAGGTAGTAAAGGTAAATTCTCTCTGTAGATATGATAAAGCTGAAATCCCATTTACTAAATTTGCTAGCCCATTCTTAGATGAGTTTGATAAATTTATGGCTAAGCAAGAAGACTTTAATGCTTATTTTGGTAGACAATTGAAATACAATTCAAATATGCTTGAACACTTGGGTGATTATATGGCTAATGTCAAAGGTGAACTTAAACTTGTTAGCAAACATGCTTCTATGGTTACCACTCAAGTAGAACAAGTACTTAAAGCTCAAAATGATTTGCTCAATGAAATGAATAGTAAGAATAATGATAATGCTGTTAGAGTGGCTACTAGAACTGGTAGAATGACTCAGGAACCTTTGTATCCTGAAGGCCACCCTAAGAGAATTGAGCAAGATTCTCAGAGAAATAATGTAGATGCACCTAGTCCTTCTGATAGGAAGAAAAAGAAAAATGATAGGACTTTGCATGCTTCGAATAAGCCTATCATTGGAACACCTGAGAATCCAAATGATATTTCTATTTCTGATGCTGAAACACAATCTGGTAATGAACCTGAAACTAGTGATAATGCTAATAATAATGTTCATGATCATGCTCAACCTAGTAATGATGATGATATAGAAATTGAACTTGCTGTTGATCTTGATAACCCACAATCAAAGAATCAACGTTATGATAAGAAAGACTTTGTTGCTAGGAAACACAGCAAAGAAAGAGAACCATGGGTTCAGAAACCCATGCCTTTTCCTCCCAAACCATCCAAGAAAAAGGATGATGAGGATTTTGAGCGCTTTGCCGAAATGATTAGACCTATCTTTTTTGTGTATGCGATTAACTGATATGCTCAAAATGAATCCTTATGCTAAGTATAGGAAAGATATTGTTACATACAAAAGAAAGATACCGAAAGCTGAAATTTCCACCATGCTTGCTAATTATACTTTTAAGGGTGGAATACCTAAGAAACTATGAGATCCCGGTGTACCAACTATACCATGCTCTATTAAAAGAAACTATGTTAAAACTGCTTTATGTGATCTTGGAGCCGGTGTTAGTGTTATGCCTCTCTCTTTATATCGTAGACTTGATTTGAATAAGTTGACACCGGCTGAAATATCTTTGCAAATGGCTGATAAATCAACTGCTATACCTGTCGGTAATTGTGGGGATGTGCCTGTTGTAGTTGCAAATGTTACTATTTTAACGGACTTTGTTATTCTTGATATGTAACGCCCCGAGATCAATGTGCCAGGTGTCTTCCAGTTATTCGTTGTCGTTGCCATGTCATTTTGTTGCGTGTCGCATCTTATCATGTCATCATGTGCATTGCATCATCATGTTTTAAAACTTGCATTCATCCGGGTTCTCTGAGTTCTCTCCGTTGTCCGTTCTGAGCCCAACCACACTTGCACGCGCCCGCGGCATGTCCGAAATATTATTTTATAAGTGGCTGGAAAATGTTCTCGGATTGGGTTGAAAGTTGGCATGCGATGCTGTTATAGTGTTAGTAGGTCGCCTGCCAAGTTTCATCGCATTCGGGGTTCGTTTGATAGCCCAAACGTTAAA
Organism: Triticum urartu; assembly: GCF_003073215.2. Lineage (NCBI taxonomy): Eukaryota > Viridiplantae > Streptophyta > Magnoliopsida > Poales > Poaceae > Triticum > Triticum urartu. The sequence goes on along the minus strand of NW_024112839.1, from coordinate 15,472 downwards.
CTATAGCGGCACTATAGTCGGTCTATCGTCGGACGTTTTCGGTCTCCAGAAACAGTCGCCGGGCCTCTCCTCTTCTCTCTTCTCAGACCTTTGCCTTCTGCACTACCTCTCACCGCCAGGCCCTACATAACCTCTCTCGTCAGCCCGCGGACCTCCTCCCACGCGCGTCCGAAATCTGTCCCGGACCCGACCCGGACTGTCGCCACCGTTGTGTCCGGATCATCCCCAAACATCTACAAAACGTCTCCGTTTCTATTTAGACTTTCCTAGCCTATCTATTCTCGACCGTCGGATTTTGATCGGATGATCCAACTCCCTTCTTTTCCATATATATATAGTCTATCCCTAGTCCATTTTGGACAAACCCTATTTTCTAGGGATCCTCCCTACGCCGCCACTCTCTCTAGTTCCCCTCGGGATCACTAGCTAACCAACCATCGCTCTTCTGCTCCTCCTCGACCCAATCCCCTAGCACCGCCACCATCTTCCCCTTGTTTTCAGCGCCACCCAATCAGCAGTGCAGCCTGCTCCTGTCCGATCCATCCGATCAATCCAGCCGCCGCCGACCTCCTTCATCTCGTCCCAGCGTCGGACGTGGAGCCATGACTCCTGCCAGACCTCCTCACTGCCCGAGGCTGTGTCACATCCCTAGCTTCTGGTGTTGCCTAGTGTTTGCATCTTGCTTGCATCATGTTTAAATTCTGAAACTTGAATTGAGGATTGTTGAAACCTCAGAAATCTGATTAAAAGAAGGGCAAGCACCCTTTAAATTACATTCTGTGAATCCAAAATGCCCTAAAAATAGTTTTGTGAATTTTGGCAAGAGTTATATATCAAACCAAAATTCTGGAACATTTTTAAGGAATTATTTGGTCTCTGAATTTAAATCAATAATCTATTTGAATTTGGGGATATATTCATAAAATATAATGAATATATTTTCAAATGCTTTGAAACGTTTTATGTACTCTTGGAATAGTCCAGAGAGGTAACATAAAATATCTTAGAGTGTTTTGGCACTGTTTTGAATTCATTTGGAATTTTGAATCAGTGGCAAAATGTATAAATAAAAACAAAACAAACAGAAAATAGAAAAGGCAGGGCCTTACGTGACTTACCTGCCTGGCCCAACTCCTGTTCTGGCCCAGCCCACAGGGGCAACGCCGTCTTCTTCCTCCTGCCAGGAGGAGAAGCAGCTGCGTGCCTGCACACGCGTGGCCGACGACGCCACCTCCTGCTCCAGCGCGACGACCCGACGCTTCCAGCCACGCCACGGAGACGCCCAGCACCCCCTACACCTCTCCCCTCTCGTCTCCCTCACCCTCTCCCGTGATGGCCGAGCGCCATCCTCGCCGCCGTTCGCCGTAGTCGTCACCAGAGCCACCCCCTCGCCCCTCTGTCGTGCCCACGAGCATCGCCTCGCTGCGACGCACCTCTACGCCCAGTCCCACGAGCCCAGACGCCTTCGAGCTCGTCTTCTACCTCGGGCGCCGCCGATCGCCGTCGCCGATTCGTCGTCCACAGCCCGTCGCCGAGCTCGCTAGCTGCACCAACAAAACCGCAGTGAGCTCATGCTCATTTCCCCCTTGTTCTTCTCGCCATTCATTTGTCGTAGCCGGGTTAACCATCGAGGCCGAAAGATTCTCGCCGCCGGCCATGGCGTAGCCGTGGTCACAGCCGCGGCGGCTCGTGTTCGAGAATGACCGCATGCTCCGCATGTTCCCAGGAGGCCGCAGCTCCCATCAGTTCCTCCTTCCGCGCACCGCAGCACCGTGCCCGCACGCACCCGAACTCCGGCCGCCGCCTAGCTCGCTGCTGCCATCGCCTTAGACCACCGCAGCTCCCCCTGGTTGCTCCATCAGATGCGCGCAAGCACCAGCAACCCGTAGCCGCAAACCGCTCGTCGATCCATGGCCTATAGCGCGAAACCGAAGCCCTCCGCCGTGCTGCGTGCTCGCCGGCGACCATCCCCGGCGGCAGCCGACGTGGCACCGTCATTAGTACTAATGACGGGGCTAACTAACCTCCTCCGTCACTGACAAATGCCCCCCCTGCCGTAATTAACCCCAGCTTTATTTCTGCTTAGATTAGTCATAACCCCGCGGGACTCACGCGTTAGCTTTGACCTTGCTGACGTGGCCTTTGACCGTCCCCACACGTCAGTGACTCATGCCAGCGGTGTGTCACTGACCAGTAGGCCCCACTGGTCAGGTTTGACCTGGCCAGCCACAGTTGACCTGATGACGTCACTCTTACGTCATGCTGACGCAGTAAAACCTTTTCTGGATTTTAAATAAATCTAAATGATTTATTTATTTTCAGAAAATATCCCAAAACTTTGAAAAATCATAGAAATTAATCTATAACTCCAAATGAAATAAATTATATATGAAAAATTATCAAAAAAATTCAAGGAATCCATCTATACGATTTTCATGCATGTTTGAGCAAGTTAACCTTACTGTTTAGGATGAAACATGATTAGGGCAAATTTCATAATAGGTTTGGAGTTGGAATTTGATATATTTTTGAATTCCACTTCAATTAAAAATGACTTTCTGTTGCATTAGCCAAAACACATTCATATTGCCATGTCATAGCATGCATCATATTGTTGCATATCACCATGTGTTGATTTGGTTCTTTCATAGTTGCCTGTGTTTGTCCCCCCTCAGTAGACGTTGATCCAGCGATGAATTCGATGACACCGATGAAGAGCTTTACTATCTTCAGAAGTGCCAGGCAAGCAAAAACCCCTTGTTCATTCCGATACAATCCCACTCTCTCGCTCCTGCTCTCTTTTACTGCATTAGGACAACACGATTCCTCTGTTACTTGCTACGGTAGTTGAACCCCTTATCCTCTGCATGACCTGTCATTGCCAAAGTAAATACATGAAACCCACTAGCATGAGTAGGAGTTGTTTGAGACCTGATGTGCCTACTCATTCATGCTTGTTGTCATGCCTGCTACTGCTTAGAGTTGAGTCAGGTCTGATTCATCGGGGATGAATCGGAGGTGTGTAAACATGTCCTACTGTTGAGAGCTAAGTGTGTGAACACGATTTGGTAAAGGTAGCTGTGAGAGGCCATGTAGGAGTACATGGTGGGTTGTCTCATTGAATCCGTCCTTAGGAACTGAGTTCTGTGTTTGTGATCCATGAAATAGTTACTACCACGCATTGGGCCCGAAACCAATGGACCCTCTCGGCTTCTTGATCACCCTTGTCCTCTATCCAGGAGTTGCAACTAGTTTCTGGTGTTTATAGGATATGTGTTAGCGGCCGTGCGTAGCGCTGACCCTAGGGGTGGGCTATGATGCGGTAGATAACACCGTGGCACGGTGTACCGGGCGCCCATTTGGTGTCTCGGGAACCTTGTTCACATCGTTCAGGGCCGTATGTGGAAACCTCGGCTGGACTCCCTGCGGATGGAACCTGGATAGGCGATAAACCTGGACTAGAGACTTGAGTGTTTAGGTAGGCCGTGGCCGACACCCTCGTTGGGCTTCCGCTTGAAGGTTGCCGAGTACATGTCGTGTAAACGGCGGTAAGTGGTGAGAGCGTGTGTGAAGAAGTACACCCCTGCAGGGTTAACATCATCTATTCGAATAGCCGTGTCCGCGGTAAAGGACTTCTGGGTCGCCTATAACAGTTCATAGACAAGTGAAAGTGGATACTCTAAAATGCGCAAGATAAGCATGAGTGCTATGGATGGCCTTCTCGTAGGGAGACGGGAGCGGATCCATAGTGGTGTATTGAATGGTGAATATGTGGACTCGTGTGCGCCACCTCAAAAGAGTTTCTTGCAGTCGTAGTTCAGGTTAGCCACTGAGTCAAAGCTAGCTTGCTGCAGTTAAACTCCACCACCCCCCCTTGTTGATACCGATGCATATTTAGCTAGTTCTGATGTAAGTCTTGCTGAGTACCTTTGTACTCACGTTTGCTTAATTTATGTTTTGCAGAGAGACGTCAGTCTCGCTAGTAGTTCCGTGTGGACTTCGACGTTTAGCTTGATACCTCAGCTACGATCTTGTGCCCTCGGCAGGATCTGGTAGATAGTCAGGCTTCTTAGCCACTTTCATTTGTAGATGTCTGTACTCAGACATGTTAAGCTTCCGCTTGTGCCTTGATTTGTATGCTATGATTGTTGGGTCATGAGACCCATGTTTGTAATATCTTGGCTCCTCGGAGCCTAATGAATAAATACTTGAATCGTAGGGTTATGTTGTGATGCCATGTTGTATTTACACATATCCAGCATATTGTGTGTATGATTGGAATGCTTGGTATGTGTGGGATCCGACAATCTAGTTGTTTGTCCTTGGTAGCCTCTCTTATGGGGAAATGTAGTCTAGTGCTTCCATGAGCCATAGTAGTCCGCTACAGCCCGGTTCACCGGAGTCCTGCTAGCCCAGCACTACTGCTCAGGGCACTTGACTGGCCGGCATGTGTTTCACTTCGTTCCTGTGTCTATCCCTTCGGGGAAATGTCACACGGTGACATCTGGAGTCCTTCCTAGCTTGCTACAGCCCGGGTTCCCCGAGTCCTGTTAGCCCAATGCTATAGCCCGGATTCACACGCTGCTGACCGACATGCTCGATGTGATTCATGTATGCCTGTCCCCATAGGTTAGTGCCGCTTTGGGTTCACGACTAGCCATGTCGGCCCAGGTTCTCTGTCATATGGATGCTAGCGACACTATCATATACGTGAGCCAAAAGGCGCAAACGGTCCCGGGCCATGGTAAGGCGACACCCGTGGGAATACGGTGCGTGAGGCCGCAAAGTGATATGAGATGTTACCGGCTACATCGATGTGACTTGGAATCGGGGTCCTGATAGCGCCTGGGACCGTTTGCGCCTTTTGGCTCACGTATATGATACTGTCGCTAGCATCCATATGACAGAGAACCTGGGCTGACATGGCTAGTCGTGAACCCAAAGCGGCACTAACCTATGGGGACAGGCATACATGAATCACATCGAGCATGTCGGTCAGCAGTGTGTGAATCCGGGCTATAGCATTGGGCTAACAGGACTCCGGGAACCCGGGCTGTAGCATGCTAGGCAGGACTCCGGATGTCACCACGTGACATTTCCCCGAAGGGACAGACACAGGAACGAAGTGAAACACATGCCGGCCAGTTAAGTGCCCTGAGCAGTAGTGCTGGGCTAGCAGGACTCCGGTGAACCGGGCTATAGCGGACTACTATGGCTCATGGAAGCACTAGACTACATTTCCCCAAAAGAGAGGTTGCCAAGGACAAACAACTAGATTGTCGGATCCCACACATACCAAGCATTCCAATCATACACATAATATGCTCGATATGTGTAAATACAACATGGCAACACAACATAACCCTATGATTCAAGTATGCCTGTCCCCATAGGTTAGTGCCGCTTTGGGTTCACGACTAGCCATGTCGGCCCGGGTTCTCTATCATATGGATGCTAGCGACACTATCATATACGTGAGCCAAAAGGCGCAAACGGTCCCGGGCCATGGTAAGGCGACACCCGTGGGAATACCGTGCGTGAGGCCGCAAAGTGATATGAGATGTTACAGGCTAGATCGATGTGACTTGGAATCGGGGTCCTGACAGCGTTGGTATCAAAGCCTGACTGCCTGTAGGATTACCAAGCCAAATGGTCGAAGTTGTGTCTAGAAATGCTTTAGTTATGTAAGGGAATTGATTGTGGAAGGGAACGTAAGGCTCTTTTTACTCCTTTTACCTTATGCCCTCTGATCTGAGTCATTCTCTTCTTATTCAACGTGGGTTAAGGACTAGGCTCTCTCCTTCTATCAGGTTCACGTGTTACTAATCCATAGTAGCTTATAGCATTGTTGTTACAAGCCTCAGTACAGTTTCTACTACTTTTAGTATGTTACCAGTTGAATCAGAACCTTGATATTATGATGTTGAGTGGTTATGCCACCATTTTGCAGGATGTCTCAAATCTTTTTGAGCATTTACAGCCGTTATGCTGTCCGAGTCATCCCAAGTTTCTAAGTAGTCTGATGCATTTGCAAACCCCTTCCTCCTGTTCCTGATGTCCATTTGGGCCAGATTAATCACACTACCGGTCAGTTGAGGTACTCTATTGCCTCGACATATATGTTGGAGCTATTATTATGACCCTAGGTGTTTTAGGGAGTCACCTAGTAATCTAGCCATGTTTTGTGTTCCCGGTGTGATGATTCTGGCCACCATTCTCGAAATCATCCCGTGATGCCATTTAGTAGTAGGTATTCCGTTCCTGGGTTCTTGAACCCAAGATTCACCCTACTTACCTCCTGTTGATAGTGTTTGCTTGTTCCTTTAGGATATTAGTAACCTTGCGACAGTCCTCGAGGTCTGTGGTATTTCTTTCTTCCAAATACCATGAACCATTAAGGCAGAAGTTCTTTGAACCAAAATATCACAATCAGAGTACTCTTGAGGAGTCCTCCATTCATAATTGTGATTTTGCCAGTTCTACCTTTCTGCATGGGTTATCTGGAAGAAACCTGTTGAACTTGGTTCGACATGTTAATCTATGCATCCACAACTCAGAAAGATATATGTCCTCTTGAGTTGTCCCTCTTCATTTGTATTCTGACCATCGCCTATCAATTGATAGTCAGGAGTAGTTGTGCATCCGTGTTATTGATGCTTATTATTATTGTGGTCTGTTAAGCCATTCTATTTCAGAATGACTAGGAGAAACAAACTCCAGTACCTCATCCATATCCAGGATTGGGTCAAAGTAGTTGTGTTCTGCAGATCAAATGCCAATCCAGCTTTTGCTCTGTTCTACCCTGGAGTATTACCCCCTTTATGTAAGGATTGTCATGAGAATTGCACCATCTCTCATGAATTCTTGACGCAGTGATACTTCTTTCCATCATTTTTCATTCCTTGGTCCCGTGTTGCCGCAACTGGAATGCCGGCAAGTGAACCATGATGTGTGAAATCAATACTCCTAGCAACTATGTTGCTTGGTAGTTAATGGACACTAATATCATTCTTAGCGTGTTGGTTATCAAAACACTATTCTAGGATTGATCGTGCTACCTTGTTCTTATTTCTGGTGCACTCCTCAAGCTTTGAGTTAGGGTTGAATCCCTTGCTCTCCTGATCATATCGTCTTGTATAAAAAAACAAGTTTGTTCTCGAGCTTAGTAACATATCGGTGGTTCGTCATTTTCCGAATGTCTTCTCAGAAGTGTTACCAGGTTGTCCCCTGACCGTTATGTTGAGCTCATGATCAAGTTGGTTTTCTTATAAACCACCCCTTCTCCAAGAATCTGTGTTGGATACCCCTAAGCTAGTTGGTTAAGCTAAACAATAACTTGGAGAGTTGGAAGATGAAAGCTTGTCCCGCTTAGTTCATCTCCAAAGGGATATCCTTGTGTTTGTGTGTGTGTTGAAGAAAGATGATATCTCCATCAATTGGTCCTCGTGATCAGTTGTTGAACCTATTCTCTTGTCCAAACCTTGATTTGAGTGTGGGCTATCGTCAAATCAAGTTAAAACCAATGATATTCATAATGTTGTCTTAGTCGTGGTTGATCCCTCAAGCATACACCATTACATCTTTTGGTCTGACCAATGCTATCACCGTGTTCACATGATGGTGGAAGTCTAGTGATATGGAAAATTCTGATGAGTTGTTGTTGAGCCCATCAGCAGCATTTTGTCTCCCCATGATTCATGTTGAACATCAACCTAGTGTTGAAAACTTTGTAAGCAATGCCTTCGTGTTCCGTTCATGAAGCTTATACTCGGATGAAAGAAGTGACCTTCTCCAAGTTCACGTGCTTTAGGTGTAAGTTGCCGCCATGGACTTTAGAAAGGTTTGTTTTGTTTCCCTTGGAATCATCCCAAATCAGTCATGCATACGTGCAAAATACTCTATGGTTTGGTAGATTAATTACCTCCACTCCATATGTGTTCCTAGCACACCAAACCACTGATTGACTTGTTCAAGGAAAAGAAGTCTATGATTGGGATCTAATCCATGGACTTGCGTAAAGACTTCGAAATACTTGATGATGGTTCCCCACCTGAACTCGATAGTGTTTTACTATAAGACTACTACGTGGTCATGCTCGTCTTGGATAGCGTGTTCACAAGTTTGTAGCAGAACCGACTCATGTTTTGGAGCTTGCTATCGCAGTCCATTCCCCGAGAATCTCGCAACGTCATCTCGTCAAATTGTGTTGCAAACTCTCCTTTTCTTTCTAGACTGGATGGGTCTGGAATATCCTAACACCAACCAGATCTGAATCTCAGGCAGATATGATGGTTGGAACGTACTCCAAGAACTATAATGTTGGTCTCTCTATAACCGGTAACGTGGATGTCGTGGCCAACACACCTAGCCGGAAGGCCTATTATGGTAGTATCTTGGTTGAAGAAGTTGGTCACCTCCCCATAAGGATCTCGTAGGATCTGCCTCCGTAGTTATTCCTTATGGATTCTTGAGCTTCCGAAGTCCGACCTTTTACTTGATGTTCTAGGTATCACACCATATCTATGAATGGATTACGCTAGCACATCAAGGAGAACATTAGAAGCGGAGTGCTAAATGTCTCTCGGTCGATCGTCCAGATTCTGTTCCCTTAGCCTCGATAAGGGAAGACCTGAGAAGGTGTTATCTTCCTTTGTATCCGCATCATCCATCACTAGTCATCATGGTAGTATGTCGTGTTGCCAGGATCCTTGCCACGGATGTTGGTAGAACCTTGATGAATATGGAAATGCTCAAGTTCTTGAGAGCACGCGTAAGCAAAATCATCCCTTGCGTTGTCTTCAACAAGGTAGTCCACATCATCCATCCTAGTCCGAGTATGCCGTCTCTTCGAGCTATCTCAAACGATCAATTGTAAATTGCCTTAAGTTGGTATGAAGAGTTTCAATGATCGTTATATCAAAAGTAATTCTTTTTGCCAGTTAAGGGAATAGCTCTATGAGTCACCTTCTCTGAGGTGCCCCATTAGGTAATCATGGCAACTTATCTCCTCGCCACTTTGACACTCACTCACCATCTCACCTAAGCGTGGGATTGTTGCCTACCAATTTGGACCTTCGTCATATGTCCCTCTACATCCCTTTTGATATGTATGTTTCGTGTCTCAGCTCAAGATATGTTTTATATCTCACCCCAAGAGTTGATCTTGAGTTGCCCGATCTTTGAGAAGATTGATTCATGTAGAGTTCCTGTCCGTCGTCATCGTATTGGATGCAGATCTCGAAAGAAAGGATGCCAAGATCGATCTGAAGCAATGGATCATGAAGATCGTGTTAGTTTGTGCCCTCTGTCTTCTTACCTCACGTCTTGAATCTCGGGGCGAGATTCTTGTTTAGTAGGGGTGAGCTGTCACATCCCTAGCTTCTGGTGTTGCCTAGTGTTTGCATCTTGCTTGCATCATGTTTAAATTCTGAAACTTGAATTGAGGATTGTTGAAACCTCAGAAATCTGATTAAAAGAAGGGCAAGCACCCTTTAAATTGCATTATGTGAATCCAAAATACCCTAAAAATAGTTTTGTGAATTTTGGCAAGAGTTATATATCAAACCAAAATTCTGGAACATTTTTAAGGAATTATTTGGTCTCTGAATTTAAATCAATAATCTATTTGAATTCGGGGATATATTCATAATATATAATGAATATATTTTCAAATGCTTTGAAATGTTTTATGTACTCTTGGAATAGTCCAGAGAGGTAACATAAAATATCTCAAAGTGTTTTGGCACTGTTTTGAATTCATTTGGAATTTTGAATCAGTGGCAAAATGTATAAATAAAAACAAAACAAACAGAAAATAGAAAAGGCAGGGCCTTACCTGACTTACCTGCCTGGCCCAACTCCTGTTCTGGCCAAGCCCACAGGGGCAACGCCGTCTTCTTCCTCCTGCCAGGAGGAGAAGCAGCTGCGTGCCTGCACACGCCCGGCCGACGACGCCACCTCCTGCTCCAGTGCGACGACCCAGCGCTTCCAGCCATGCCACGGAGACGCCCATCACCCCCTGCACCTCTCCCCTCTCTCCCCCTCATCTCCCTCACCCTCTCCCGCGATGGCCGAGCGCCATCCTCACCGCCGTTCGCCGTAGTCGTCACCAGAGCCACTTCCTCGCCCCTCTGTCGTGCCCACGAGCACCGCCTCGCTGCGGCGCACCTCTACGCCCAGTCCCACGAGCCCGGACGCCTTAAAGAGACGCCTTCGAGCTCGTCTTCTACCTCAGGCGCCGCCGATCGTCGTCGCCGATTCGTCGTCCACGGCCCGTCCCCGAGCTCGCTAGCTGCACCAACAGAACCGCAGTGAGCTCATGCCCGTTTCCCCCTTGTTCTTCTCGCCGTTCGTGTGTTGTAGCCGGGTTAACCATCAAGGCCGAAAGCTTCTCGCCGCTGGCCAAGGCGTAGCCGTGGTCACAGCCGCGGCGGCTCGTGTTCAAGAACGCTCGCGTGCTCCGCGTGTTCCCAGGAGGCTGCAGCTCCCATCAGTTCCTCCTTCCGCGCACCGCAGCACCGTACCCGCACGCACCCAAACTCCGGCCGCCGCCTAGCTCGCTGCTGCCATCGCCTTAGACCACCGCGGCTCCCCCTGGTTGCTCCATCAGATGCGCGCAAGCGCCAGCAACCCGTAGCCGCAAACCGCTCGTTGATCCATGCCCTATAGCGCAAAACCTAAGCCCTCCGCCGTGCTGCGTGCTCGCCGGCAACCATCCCCGGCGGCAGCCGACGTGGCACCGTCATTAGTACTAATGACGGGGCTAACTAACCTCCTTCGTCACTGACAAATGGCCCCCCCGCCCTAATTAACCCCAGCTTTATTTCTGCTTAGATTAGTCATAACCCCGCGGGACCCACGCGTCAGCTTTGACCTTGCTGACATGGCCTTTGACCGGCCCCACACGTCAGTGACTCATGCCAGCGGTGTGTCACTGACCAATAGGCCCCACTGGTCAGGTTTGACCTGGCCAGCCACAGTTGACCTGATGACGTCACTCTTACGTCATGCTGACGCAGTAAAACCTTTTTTGGATTTTAAATAAATCTAAATGATTTATTTATTTTCAGAAAATATCCCAAAACTTTGAAAAATCATAGAAATTAATCTATAACTCCAAATGAAATAAATTATATATGAAAAATTATCAGAAAAATTCAAGGAATCCATATGTACCATTTTCATGCATGTTTGAGCAAGTTAACCTCACTGTTTAGGATGAAACATGATTAGGGCAAATTTCATAATAGGTTTGGAGTTGGAATTTGATATAGTTTTGAATTCCACTTCAATTAAAAATGACTTTCTGTTGCATTAGCCAAAACACATTCATATTGCCATGTCATAGCATGCATCATATTGTTGCATATCGCCATGTGTTGATTGTGTTCTTTCTCAGTTGCCGGTGTTTGTCCCCCCTCAGTAGACGTTGATCCAGTAATGAATTCGATGACACCGATGAAGAGCTTTACTATCTTCAGAAGTGCCAGGCAAGCAAAACCCCCTTGTTCATTCCGATACAATCCCACTCTCTCGCTCCTGCTCTCTTTTACTGCATTAGGACAACATGATTCCTCTGTTACTTGCTGCGGTAGTTGAACCCCTTATCCTCTGCATGACCTGTCATTGCCAAAGTAAATACATGAAACCCACTAGCATGAGTAGGAGTTGTTTGAGCCCTGATGTGCCTACTCATTCATGCTTGTTGTCATGCCTGCTACTGCTTAGAGTTGAGTCAGGTCTGATTCATCGGGGATGAATCGGAGGTGTGTAAACATGTCCTACTGTTGAGAGCTAAGTGTGTGAACACGATTTGGTAAAGGTAGCGGTGAGAGGCCATGTAGGAGTACATGGTGGGTTGTCTCATTGAAGACGTCCTTAGGAACTGAGTTCTGTGTTTGTGATCCATGAAATAGTTACTATCACGCATTGGGCCCGAAACCAATGGACCCTCCCGGCTTCTTGATCACCCTTGTCCTCTGTCCAGGAGTTGCAACTAGTTTCTGGTGTTTATAGGATATGTGTTGGCGGTCGTGCGTAGCGCTGACCCTAGGGGTGGGCTATGATGCGGTAGATAACACCGTGGCACGGTGTACCAGGCACCCGTTTGGTGTCTCGGGAACCCTGTTCACATCGTTCGGGCCGTATGTGGAAACCTCGGCCGGACTCCCTGCGGATGGAACCTGGATAGGCGATAAACCTGGACTAGAGACTTGAGTGTTTAGGTAGGCTGTGGCCGACACCCTCGTTGGGCTTCCGCTTGAAGGTTGCCGAGTACATGTCGTGTAAACGGCGGTAAGTGGTGAGAGCATGTGTGAAGAAGTACAACCCTGCAGGGTTAACATCATCGATTCGAATAGCCGTGTCCGCGGTAAAGGACTTCTGGTTCGCCTATAACAGTTCATAGACAAGTGAAAGTGGATACTCTAAAATGCGCAAGATAAGCATGAGTGCTATGGATGGCCTTCTCGTAGGGAGACGGGAGCGGATCCATAGTGGTGTATTGAATGGTGAATATGTGGACTCGTGTGCGCCACCTCAAAAGAGTTTCTTGCAGTCGTAGTTCAGGTTAGCCACTGAGTCAAAGCTGGCTTGCTGCAGTTAAACTCCACCACCCCCCCCCCTTGTTGATACCGATGCATATGTAGCTAGTTCTGATGTAAGTCTTGCTGAGTACCTTTGTACTCACGTTTGCTTAATTTATGTTTTGCAGAGAGACGTCAGTCTCGCTAGTAGTTCCGTGTGGACTTCTACATTTAGCTTGATACCTCAGCTACGATCTTGTGCCCTCGGCAGGATCTGGTAGATAGTCAGGCTTCTTAGCCTCTTTCATTTGTAGATGTCTGTACTCAGACATGTTAAGCTTCCGCTTGTGCCTTGATTTGTATGCTATGATTGTTGGGTCATGAGACCCATGTTTGTAATATCTTGGCTCCTTGGATCCTAATGAATAAATACTTGAATCGTAGGGTTATGTTGTGATGCCATGTTGTATTTACACATATCGAGCATATTGTGTGTATGATTGGAATGCTTGGTATGTGTGGGATCCGACAATCTAGTTGTTTGTCCTTGGCAGCCTCTCTTATGGGGAAATGTAGTCTAGTGCTTCCATGAGGCATAGTAGTCCGCTACAGCCTGGTTCACCGGAGTCCTGCTAGCCCAGCACTACTGCTCAAGGCACTTGACTGGCCGGCATGTGTTTCACTTCGTTCCTGTGTCTGTCCCTTCGGGGAAATGTCACGCGGTGACATCCGGAGTCCTGCCTAGCCTGCTATAGCCCGGGTTCCCGGGTCCTGTTAGCCCAATGCTATAGCCCGGATTCACACGCTGCTGACCGACATGCTTGATGTGATTCATGTATGCCTGTCCCCATAGGTTAGTGCCGCTTTGGGTTCACGACTAGCCATGTTGGCCCGGGTTCTCTGTCATATGGATGCTAGCGACACTATCATATACGTGAGCCAAAAGGCGCAAATGGTCCCGGGCCATGGTAAGGCGACACCCGTGGGAATACCGTGTGTGAGGCCGCAAAGTGATATGAGATGTTACCGGCTAGATCGATGTGACTTGGAATCGGGGTCCTGACAGGCTGCTGCCTCCCCGTGGCCTCGTTCCCGAGCTCCATCGAGAGGAGAGGAGCCCCCGCAAGCCACTGATCCACCCCGCTGTCCTCGTCATTGACCCTCGCAAGCGTCGCCCCGATCCAGGCCAGTGCCCCGGCCCCCTCTCCTTCCTTCTCCCTTCGTTTCTCTCTCTCTCTCTGCTCCTCACCACTACCGCCGCCCTGCAGGAACCACCGCCGCCGCTTGCGGACGCTGTCGCCGGTGCCGTCCAACACCGGGAATGGGCACCCCATGCCCGGATCCGGTCTCCATCACTGCGGATCCGCCTCCCCAGCCGTCCCGCGCCCTGGACCTCGCCAGAGCCGCGCTAGGTCGCCGCCATGGTCCTGCTCCAAGGCGAAGCGCGGCCTGCTCGATCCTCTGCTTCATGACCTGCTTCACCTCCCCTTGGTCCAGACCCGCGCCAAGGCCCAGCTCGCCTCGATTCGTCTCCACGCGCAGACTAGCACCGCGCCCTGCTTCCTCTGGATCGAAAGACAAGCGCCGCTCCAGTCAACGCGTTGACCGCATCGCTCGCACAGGCCGTCCTCGCTTCTTGCCTCATCGCGCCCCGCCCGCGGCCCAGCAAGTCGCTGCGGCCGAGCCTCTCCATCGAGTCGGGCCAAGGCCCATGGGTCAGGCTACCCCCAGCGCCCCACCTTTCTTTTCCTGCTACTGGGCCAATTCAGTTCCAGCCCATCATGTTTTTTCCTGTCCAGTGAATTTAGCTATTTCCCAAAGAGTGCCAGTTTTGCAGAACGGCCCCTAAACTTCATGCATTTAATATCTTAATAACCGTGCATCGGATTGAAACAATTTATATATGAAATATGCTTAGTTTTTCATCTAGTTTCATAATATGTCATTTTCGTCCATGTTTAAAATGATGTTTGCATATACTTTGCCTATTGCCATGTTAAAATGATTTATTTCATAACTAAATAACCGCAGCTCCAAACCTAATAATCTTTATATGTAAATGGGGTAGAAAAATGCCTAGTTTAACATGATGCGCTCATCTAGCATGTTTAACAACTCTAAAATTATGTTTAGGGCAGAACAGTACCAAACCTAATATTTGCATATGAGGAGTTTCCGGACTTGTTATTTTGTTGTTCCGGCCTCATTTAAACTTGCCTAGATTAGATAGTTTCATCATGCTTCACCTCTTGCCATCCTAACAACATTTAACCTTGTTGGGTACATAAACGAGAGAGAACTAAATAAGTCATGTGGTGTTTTCTTCAATATGCAGCTTCGTTGCATAATGAGCTCCACTTAATTTGTAGGATTGTTTGTGCACTTTGCCATGCCACGCCTCATTAAACCGGAAATGCATCATACTTGTTGTGCATCATGCCATGTTGTTGTAGTGGTTGTTTACTATGTTGTTTGCTTTCTTTCCGGTGTACTTCTTCTCGGTAATCCGGTAACGTCGTGTTGTGAGGATCCGTTCGACTACGTCTGTTTGTCTTCTTCATGGACTCGTTCTTCTTCCTTGCGGGATCTCAGGCAAGATGACCATACCCTCGAAATCACTTCTATCTTTGCTTGCTAGTTGCTCGCTCTTTTGCTATGCCTATGCTGCGGTACCTACCACTTGCTTGTCATGCCTCCCATATTGTTGAACCAAGCCTCTAACCCACCTCATCCTAGCAAACCGTTGTTTGGCTATGTTACCACTTTGCTCAGCCCCTCTTATAGCGTTGTTAGTTGTAGGTGAAGATTGAAGTTTGTTCCTTGTTGGAACATGGAGATGTTGTTCCTTGTTGGAACATGTTTACTTGTTGGGATATCACAATATCTCTTATCTAATTAATGCATCTATATACTTGGTAAAGGGTGGAAGGCTCGGCCTTATGCCTGGT
>NW_024112838.1:0-31534 GCF_003073215.2 Triticum urartu | reverse complement strand
TCATACAACACTTAAATGCAACAAACAAATAACTCTCTAGCTAAAGCATTTAAATGCAACAACAAATACGATCAAGATCGCAACTAAGGTAACAATGGATCCAACAGCATAATGATACCAAGCCTCACTATCGATGGCATATTTTCTAATATTTCTAATCTTCAAGCGCATTTTCTCCATCTTGATCTTGTGATCATCGACGACATTGGCAACATGCAACACCAATTCCATCTTCTCCCCCTCAATTCTTTTCAATTTTTCTTTCAAGTACTCATTTTCTCTTTCAACTAAATTTAATCTCTCGACAATAGGGTCGGTTGGAATTTCCGGTTCACATACCTCCTAGAAAAAATTCTATGTCAACTTGATGGGCATAATTTGTCATAAACACGAAATGCAACTAGTTTTAAAAGAGAATATATATACCACATCCGAATCATAACAAGGACGAGGGCCGACGGGGACGGATATCAAAACCATGGCACTATATGTATAACAAACAACGTACGGGGTAAGATAATTATATGAGTAACTATTTATCCAAATCACACAAACATCAATTTTTATATAAAATTTCATGAACAAGAGGCTCACCACAAGGTGGTGCCGGCGACGGGACGGTGCGGGCGATTGACGGTGGTTACGACAGAGATTTAGAAGGCACTAAGTAAACCACACCTACATATGCAAACTAAGTGTTATTTTTGACATCAAATTGCATATAAATCAAATACTAGCACATATATATATATATCCTCCCAAATTACTAAACTCCCATATTAATCACTATATAAAGCATTGCAAGAGCTAATCTAGCAATGAGAGATGAAAGGACAAAGTTGCTAACCTTTGTGATCATTTGAATGGATGGGGGCCTTCAAATCTTGACAAATTTTGGGCAAAATGTGTGATGAGCTCGAGAGGAAGAGGGGAAGAACAGAGAGGAGAGGGGAAAGGGGAAGAACAGAGCGAGCTCGGGTGGACAAAGGGTTTATTTAGGACGACCTTTAGTACCGGTTCGTGCCAAGAACCGGTACTAAAGGGGCTGGAGGGGCCCCAGTCTGACAACATCCTGCCACCACTCTCATTAGTACCGGTTCGTGGCATGAACCGGTGCTAAAGGTTCGCCACGAACCGGTACTAATGAAAGCGGCCCGGCTAGCCGTTGGAACCGGCACTAATGTATACATTAGTGCCGGCTCAAATACAAACCGGCACTAATGTGCTTCACGTTTGACCCTTTTTCTACTAGTGCCTCCTCCACCCTTAGAAAGGGACAGGGCTCCGACAAAGCTGTTCTGCCGGGGACACTTCCCTCCGGGAGGGGGAAATCATTGCCATTGTCATCACCAACATTCCTCTCATCGGGAGAGGGCAATCTCCATCAACATCTTCACCAGCACCATCTTATCTCAAAACCCTAATTCATCTCTTGTATCCAATTCTTGTCTCCAAGTCCGGGATTGGTGCTAGTAGGTTGCTAGTAGTGTTGATTACTCCTTGTAGTTGATGCTAGTTGGTTTATTTGGTGGAAGATCATATGTTTAGATCCTTTATGCATATTATTACCCCTCTGATTATGAACATGAATATGCTTTGTGAGTAGTTACGTTTGTTCCTGAGGACATGGGAGAAGTCTTGCTATTAGTAGTCATGTGAATTTGGTATTCGTTCGATATTTTGATGAGATGTATGTTGTCTAGCCTCTGGTGGTGTTATGTGAACGTCGACTACATAACACTTCACCATTATTTTGGCCTAGAGGAAGGCATTGGGAAGTAATAAGTAGATGATGGGTTGCTAGAGTGATAGAAGCTTAAACCCTAGTTTATGTGTTGCTTCGTAAGGGGCTGATTTGGATCCATATGTTTCATGCTATGGTTAGGTTTACCTTAATACTTTTGTTGTAGTTGCGGATGCTTGCAATAGAGGTTAATCATAAGTGGGATGCTTGTTCAAGTAAGAACAGCACCCAAGCACCGGTCCACCCACATATCAAATTATCAAAGTACCGAACGTGAAGCATATGAACGTGATGAAAACTAGCTTGACGATATTCCCATGTGTCTTCGGGAGCGCTTTTCCTTATATAAGAGTTTGTCCAGGCTTTTCCTTTGCTACAAAAAGGTTTGGGCCACCTTGCTGCACTTTATTTACTTTTGTTACTTGTTGCTCGTTACAAATTATCTTATCACAAAACTATATGTTACCACTTATTTCAGTACATGCAGAGAATACCTTGCTGAAAACCGCTTATCATTTCCTTCTGCTCCTCATTGGGTTCGACACTCTTACTTATCTAAAGGACTACGATAGATCCCCTATACTTGAGGGTCATCATCTTCCACCGTAATTATAATTGTTTCATCCACATGGATGCGGGTTAGTAAGTTTCCCTTTACTAATTAACCTTCTTCTTGTGTTTCCAATGTCCTGTGAACATCCCACCACCTATACTTGAAAATTTTTATAACCAAGGGGGAGATGACGATGGTGATGATCACGAGCATGAGGACAAGCAGCGCCCATATACTTTGTGGCGCCTGGCAACTAATTCCGATGGATCACCTCTTCTTGTGTGTATACAGCCCACTGATGATGTTACTGCTAAGGAAGTAGGTGTAGTCTCCCATGGTCGCACTCTCCGGACCTATTCCAACACCCATTGCATGGTATTCGGGATGGGTACTAGTGTGCTAGCGCCAACTCTTTCTCCCTGGTACAGAATTGATAATCTTGGAGAAAACTCGCTCTTCCTTGGACAAAACTATCCGATGATGGTGAAAGGTGATCCAACTGCTGTTGACACAACGTTAACAGTACCATTTATGAGAAGCAACTGTGTCTATACCTCGGACATTTCGGTGGTTCCCTACCCTGGTACTGATATAGTAGGCCGCTTCAGCCTAGATGATCAGTCCTGTGTTGGTTTCCAAATCGACAATCGATGGCCCGTCCTAGAGAATCACTTGTGGTTCAAAGCAAGCGTTTCCGACGCCGAGGAATGGTTGAGTTGAAGTTCATTTCATTGCTTGTTATTTTTTGTGTGGTGAAAACTTTAGTATTTATAATGTATCCTCGTTGTCGATGTGGGTTGATGACCTGTTGTATGTAATAAAATGATATGACTGTGATAAACTTAATAAATTTATGAATGGCTTTCGAGTCGCTTCTTTGAGTGAGTGGTGTGACGAGGCAAAAAAATATTTTCCGAATACATAATTGTACGTGCATTGCAACAGGTTATCGGATGAGGCCAATCAACAATAGTAGTACACTATTTGTACTAGCTTCACATGCTTCGCGCGTCGGGCGGGTGTTTTTGCTGTAGCCATATGTTAATGTGTTCGTTGTACGTAACCAGCACCTAGAATCCTCGATACTAGTACTATATAGTAGGATTAAGTAGTAGGAGTAGTAGGGTGGCATGGGCCAGAACAAGCATTCATGTCTAGGAGTATGGCACACGCCACCACCACGACATCATCTGACACCATATTATTTCTTGGAGTCCGTGCTAGAGCAATCTCTTCAACCTCGTCGTTTCTCTAACTTCAGCCATCGCACGGCGGGCGAGGTGGGGGTTTGCCGATAGTCGGTTTCCTTAATTGCGGTCCCACTTGTAAGGCCAACTCCAATGCACGACCCCAAACGGACCTCCGTTTTGCACGAACTCCAATGATAATTTTGACTAGAAAAGCAAGACCAAAGAAAACAAGAACCACAAGAATACATTTTACTACTCCTGTAAGTTGGATTAGTGCCTTCTCGATGCATTGATTGTTGATCCGCGGAGGCTCGATCTTGCGTGCTTGCTTCTTCTTCGAGTGTAAAGAAGGAGACATTGCTTCCTCGCATCTAGTATCATGTCTAGCCTCTATTCTAGTAAGAGTATCAACAAGTGCACTAATCTCATCTCTAGCCTCTGTGCTAGCTAAAAGTGATAGAAAATCTACTAAATTGCGCTCTATCAATATATGGATGTACTCTTCTTCCCAATATAAAAACTTGCATCCATTCTAGTCCCTCCGTTGCACAATACATGCCTTCTATTTGTCAAAATATATATGTATCTAGACATGTGTTAGTATATAGGTACATCCCTTTTTGGACAAATGGAAGTCAAGTATTTTGGAATGAAGGGAGTACACAATAAAAAATTTAAGTTAGCACAACTAGTCTAATCCGAAAGCACAACCGAAGATTTGGTCGGGTTCTTCCTTCTTTTGCCGACACATGGGACATCCAGCATCCACGTCGTGTCATGAAAGAAAATAGAGTGGTAGTTGAAGCCACGAGATGTGCATCTTGGGTTAAACTGTAAATAGAATCTTACTACTCTTGAGTAACTCCAAAAGCGGCCACCGAAGATCTTTATTGGATTTTTTTTCATCACCAGCACGTCGAGGTGAAAGATGTGCAGGTTCAGTGGGTCCTCTTGCGTTTTCACTAACATGTGGGGCCGCATGTGAGCAAACAGACGATGGGCTCCGTGCGTCCGCTGGCTGGCTGAGAAGAGAGATAGAGGAGGGCTGAGCATGGACTGCAGGAATTTTTTTTGAGGGAACAGGAAATTTGTTCTACGTACCTGGATATAGGCTCGATATAGTGGGGTGGCATGGGCAGCATTCACGTCTAGCAGTACGGCACACGCCACCCACACAAGTCCCATCTGACACCAATTTTCTTGGAGTCCGTGCTATAGCCATTTCTTCTCCCTCCTGTTTTCTCAGCCATCGCGCGGTGGGCGGGGTGGGGGTTTGCCGATAGTCGGTTTTCTCAACTGTGGTCCCACTTGTAAGTGAAAATGCAACACCGCGTGCATTCCCGCTTGAGCGGCGTGCTGGACCAACCGTGTGGGGGTGCGACGCAAACACGGCATGCTTTTCCTTTTGAACTCATAACTTGTAAAATTTGGTTCTGCTCCATGGCGCGACCGATAGATAGAAAATAACGATTTTGCCTAGAGTAATGAGTAAGTTTGGTTCTGGCGCTGTTCATGCATGGAGTACGTACGAAAATTATGAAGTTGATGCTAAAGGTAAGATAATTACTATAGTATCATATACAACTACATGGATTTGACGGAAAGATAAAAATACATACGAATCCATCAACGACATCCTCACGCCCTAGTGCGTCGGGTCACCAACCGACGTGTGAGGAGCAGTGGCATTGGCGGCGAGCTCAACGTGCTTCTGAACAATGCCGTCTAAGGTTGCCCTGCGGTCCAAGAAGGCTAGCGTGCTATCGTCCTCCTCTTGCATGTAGTAGTCCTTGTGGATGATTTGCTCGTAGACGTGGGTGATTATGTCGATGGTATCTTGCTGCGCCAGGCGCTGCGCGGCGAGCGCAACCTCGAGGTGGACATTCTCCAGTGCGACGGCGGGCAGTCGCAGGGCCACCAGTGCGTCGAAGAGGTTGTCACCATAGTGGCCGTTGAGGGTGGCGGGCATCGCAGAGCCTGGGTGCGTCGGCTGGAGGCTTACGTCAAAGTCGTCCGCAAGCTTCTTGACGATGGTGAACTTGTCGAGGAAACCGACGAGGACCTCATCGAACAAGGAGACAAAGTTGTCGCCCAAGTGGCCCCTCACACTGGCGGCCTCAAGCAATACTACCTAGAGACGTTCCTCGGTGCCGGGCCGTAGGCCGGCGTCGTGGACCATCTGGCACAGCCGGTTGATGCTCGCTCTCATCGTCTCCATGGGTCCAGCTTAGCTTCTAGTCAACTGATCTTGCGATTCGAGTGATCACTCTTGCCCTTGGTTAGCGTGCGTAGGTGCATAGGATTTCATACTACTCCTCGGCTCTCTACTGCACCTGCCTTTGGCTGTACGATAGGTGGGCCAGCCACCCCCTGGGCCCACATGTCATTCACCCAAAGGCAATTGTCGTAAGTCAATGAAGTTGCGTCCCTCTCCGTGCCGGTGCAGTATAGTCATCTCACTGGACCTCTAGTTGGGGCCAAACGAGAGAAGTTTGATGTTTACTGGTTTATTGGTCCCCTTTGCATTTTGCGCCAAGTTTTGACCTTTGATTTAACTAATAAAATGTTAATGCATGTAAACAAAAATGTTGTGTAAGTCACCTTACGAAAACTAAATAATCCCAAAATACTTAGGCATGATGCATTAACTCCCTCCTTGTTTCTTATTTGGTGACATATCAACCAATGAGAGATGTGGGCCGTGCATGCTTTCAATGACTTGAGACTACCAAACATGACATGCAATGTTTAGTTCATTGCATGTAATCCTATTAGCACTCTAGTTAGCAAAAAAATATTAAGTTCTCTCGCCGATAGGAATAAAACACCATGTATTTATTTACAGAGGGAGTAGTACATTTTTTGTGACATGCATTGCTAGTCAAATACTAAAATCCAGATGGACGTGGTAGTACTCCTAAATCCAGACGGTGGTGCTACTAGTACTAGGAGTAGTACTACCAATGTAGTAGTAGGAGTACTAGCACTGTACTACTTGTTGGTCAAATTATTACGTGCTGCTCTTCATAGTGAAGTGACAAGACCCTGTGCCGGAGATGACACCTGAGTATAGGCGCCGTTTTCGGCATACCATAGTCAGCCTCACCGTCTGCAGTCACTATCATCATGGCTGTAGAGCTAGCCTGCTTACAACTAGCCCTGTTCGACATAATTTCCCGTCCGTAGATGCGTGTGCATTGCACGGAACACCAAGATTGGGGGTGGATGGTTCCGGCAGCAGCCATCGCGCCTGATTTTTCCACGACCTTCTAGATGTGGTGGGGAGGAGATAAGGTTGATTGTGAGAAAAAAGGAGTTGTTTGTAAATAGGGAACAAGTGCGGGCATCTTTTTGCAAAAATGGAGAAGCTTGGTTTGTATGCGTCAGATCTAGATCCGACGGCTATTGGTGAAAGATGGGAGGCACAACATCATCACCAACTCAGGACCTGTTTGATTCGCAGGATTTTGAAAACGCAGGAATAGGACACGGCAATATTACAAGTTTCAAACTGATATTACAAATGTTAGGTGTAATGCTGCACCTACGAAGAGGAAATTACTAGGAAGTTTACGTAAGAACTTTCGTTACTTTAGGTGGATGCAACATCATTGTACAAACTAAAATCCACCGCCCTGACAAGTCACTAATGGGCAAATAAGTTTTGGAGTCTCTGGCCACTTGATGTTTCAAAAACAAATTCAGCTTCTGCGGAGACTTTGTCATTTAGGCTTAGACGCTTGCGGTGATCAGCACGCCATTCATTGTTGCGCCAGAGAACGTCAAACCTCATTACCTTGAGCACACTTGCCTCCAGAACAAAGAACCTGGCCAATTTAATCTCAGATGTGCTGCCTTGGTAGTCGATCAAATCAATTTCTGTAAGATGGAGATCAAGGCATTCGATGAGATTGTTATAGTGCAGCACATTTTTTGCTTTCGGGTCTTTTTTATCTGCAAAAGAAGAGAACATATTAGAGCAGCTGGCTGCATAAGATTGCCATGTCATCAAGAGGTACCAATATCATTCACTCATACAATAGGGTTGGCTGGCTAGTGATATTTTTTTCACTACAAAATTGGAAGAGTAAACCAGGACGGAGGTAGTACTTGCTCTTAGGGTAACCATAGAGTTACTGGAGTATTCTAAGTTACTTTCCACTATGACTAGCCTAGGCTACTATAGTAGTACAGCATAAAAACAATGCAGGTGATCACGTGAGAAAAAATACTAAAAACATTTCTTTCGGTGCAGTGCGTAGATGCATTTTTGAACACTACACTTGTCATCGTAATTTGGGAAAATTACGAAAAAATTGAGCTACGTTGTGATCACCGTTTACTTATAGGAAAGAAGTTTCACCTTGATGAGTAGCTTCTCCGTGCATGGAAAGCATGTAAGGAATCCAACAACTTGATCCAGATTGGGGCCGATAGATTTTAGTGCTAAGATCTTCACTGTGCGCATAGACTGGATCAAGCTTGTGGGAATCATTTTCTGGAAGATGGTCGTAAATACATCAAGAAGAAATTAAAAAATGTGAATTTCAAGAAGACGGAGAAGAAGATGAGTGATGTACCTGAACGATTGCGGATCCAATAAAGAGTTCGGAGAATTTGGCAGATGAGTACACCAACGCTGTCAATTTCGGCACGTCAATGACCCTGATATTTGTTGGACCTTCTAGATCCGATACAAGCAATCTCTCAAGGAAAGGCGCATTCTCAATGACCATAACGTGGAACAACTGGAGTGATCTCTTCCCAATTGATGTCTTGTTGCGGGGCCAGCAAGACACATAAATCCATCAGAGATTCGTCGAGGCGATGTGGAGGCTAATGAACCCGTGGATCTGCTCAAGATGAAGGTACTTGAGCGCAGTACAGCTGCGGAGCAGGTGCTCCATAGCCTTCTTCGAGATGACAACGTCGAAGAGGTCGAGCTGCTTGAGTTGAGGGAGAAGAAGGGTGGGCGCGACATTAATCTGGGGAAGATAGCAGGAGCTGAAGCTGGCGCAGTGCAGCGTTGGCGTGAGGCGGAGCGCGGACGGCGGTAGAGAGCGACATCGTCCAGCTTCAAAGCTGAGCTCCTCGAGCTGATTTAGGGCGGGGGATGAGAACCACTCGTCGAACTTGGGTTGGACCTTGCAGTTGGTACTGAACATGCGGATGTCAAGGCATCTAGCTGGCCCAGGGTGTGATGAAAGGATCTTGGAGACTACGGCCGTGCGTTTGCAATCCCCGTCGCAGAGGAAGCTGTCGACGGTGAGGTTGAGGGGGACGCAGCGCCAGAGGGGGCGCCACCGCCGGGAGAGCACAGTGGTCCGCACGGCAGATTTTGTGGGGAGGAGGCCGATGATGACGAGCAGCATGTCGTCGGGGAGGCTGCTAATGAAGTCCAGGCTCACCGGATGCGGTTTTGGCTCGAGCCGCCTCCGCTTGTTGGCTGCCTCGCGGTCCATCTCAACTGGCGCCGACGCCAGTGTACACGTGTGCTGGTGTGTGTTGTGTGCTGGGTGTGCGCGAGTGTGTCCTTTTGTGCATGCCGCCGTGCAGTGGTGAATTGTGCACGAGTGCGTCCTTCGCGCGCAAGAAGTTTGTCCTCAATGCGCCCTCAATTTACTAGCGTGCGGGGTGCTACCCCGAGTGGTTTCAACTTTGTTTACTTCACCGCGTGTCAGATGGGCCTCTAGTTTACTTATTTTCACCCACTGCCACATGGGCCAGCAAATGGAGATACAGAACACGAGCTGACAAGGTAGCATGTGGATTGGTTGACCGGTCAACTAAACATTATACGGAGCTATACGCTGACACAGTGAGCGTATAATCCGTCGGTATAGAGTTCGAGTGAGAGGGGAGGCCCGTGAGAGATAGCAGAGAGAGAGAAAGAGCTACTCCCTCCGTTCGATAATGTAGTTCCAACATTTTTTTAAGTCAAACTTTTGAAACTTGGACCAATTTTATAAAGAAATTACTTATATCTACAATACCATAGATAAATGATAGTATGAAGTAAGTACATGTTGTGATGAATCTAATGATCGTTCCAGATGTAAATGTTTTTCTGCACATATACCTGGTCAAACATTTCTGAGGTTTGACTTTTCAAAACATCCATATGCTTATGGATGTGACAAAGTCCCTAACTAGAGAGAGAGAGAGTGAAAATAGTGTGTTTGCGTGTGTGAAAGAGACATGGACAACACATGATAAAAGTAGAGAAAAAGCGTGCGTGTCTTATGCAAACATATTACATATGCATCTTCGACAACGGAGGCAAGGTGAGGAGATAGTGTGTGGTTTTTTGGACCCGAGAGAGCAAGACCCCTAGCACGTGGCCAAGAGGGGTCTGACAAACAAGGGAGAGAGGTCGAGAGAGACGTATGGAGAAAATGCAGACATGGGGAGGAGAGAGTGTATGTTTGTCATAGAGAGATCCCCTGGAGATCATGATGGGACTACATGGTTTGGAGATCGAGTGACAAGGTGTGTGCGCGATAGAAGATGCCCCGAGAGATATCTAAATAGACGTATGGATGGAAGGAGACAATACGTGTGTTCCTGATGGCTAGTAAGAGATAATCATACTTAGGAGGGGGGGAGTGCTTGCACCTATGATGGAGTGAGGGATTATGGTACTTAGGGGGTTGCATGTCACATGGAGAGAGAACAAGGGCGGAGAGTGTTGGATGGGTCTATATGTATAGCGCGAGCGAGACATGTGTATGTGTGAACCAGGGAGATATAAGGCCAGTTTGGCTTGCGTCCTGAGCAAATTTTGCCTGGCCAGGGGTTGTGGCTGGATTTCATGCACGCTTGTTTGGTTGCTACCCTGTTGTCGGTGTCAAAACCGGCGGATCTCGGGTAGGGGGTCCCAAACTGTGCGTCTAAGGCAGATGGTAACAGGAGGCAGGGGACACGATGTTTTACCCAGGTTCGGGCCCTCTTGATGGTGGTAAAACCTTACGTCCTGCTTGATTATTCTTGATAATATGAGTAGTACAAGAGTTGATCTACCACGAGATCGGAGAGGCTAAACCCTAGAAGCTAGCCTATGGTATGATTGTATGTTGTCCTACGGACTAAAACCCTCCGGTTTATATAGACACCGGAGAGGCTAGGGTTACACAAGGTCGGTTACAAAGGAGGATATATACATATCCGTATTGGCTAGCTTGCCTTCCACTCCAAGTAGAGTCCCATCTGGACACGGGACGAAGTCTTCAATCTTGTATCTTCATAGTCCGACAGTCCGGCCAAAGGATATAGTCTGGCTGTCCGGAGACCCCCTAATCCAGGACTCCCTCAGTAGCCCCCAAACCAGGCTTCAATGAGGATGAGTTCGGTGTGCAGTGTTGTCTTCGGCATTGCAAGGCGGGTCCTTCTCCAAATTTCGAACGTCTGTTAAGCAGTGTCCGATCCCATAAATGTTGAACCTCTTGGCTTCTGTGCCCAATAAGGGCTATCTTCCACGCGTCGAATGAATGTGAGGCGCCAGGGCGTTTTTACATTCGCCCCCCTAGCCAGATAAATAAATTGTCTATTAAAGGGATGGGGATTCTTAGATCCAATCCATACCATCCTCCCCCGGCGAGAATCCATCGGAGCGTGCTTCGGAAAGATCCACTCCAACATGGCCAACATCCGCAGCTCCTCCTCCCGCCCCTGTAGCGCTAAGCCTGGCGATTGGGAGAGGTGTTCAGTCCCACACAGTCGATTAGTTGAACTGCAAACTAAGGGATTTCTCCCTCCGGCGTATATGGTGCCCGCCCGAGCCGGGCTCGTCACCTACAATGGCGGGGAGCAAGCGGAGAGCTTCCCCAGCCCCTCTACAGGGGAGCGGGTATGCCTTGTCCCTTATTTATTGAGGGGACTCGGATTTCCGATTCATCCGTTCCTCTGCGGGCTCATGGAGTTTTACGGCCTTCAACTGCATAATTTCACCCCTGCTTCTATTTTACACATCGCCGGCTATGTTGCCCTCTGCGAGTTATTCCTGGGCTGCGAGGCTCATTTTGAGCTGTGGAAAAGGTTATTTTGCCTCGTCCCTTGCACACAGAATGAGTCACTTTATCAAGTGGGCGGAGCCGAAATATGGCGCATCGCTAAAACCGGATACCTGTCTGGTACCCCGAAGAAGACGTCCGAAGACTGGCCTTCGGAGTGGTTTTATATGGAGGACGCCCCCCTTCCGGACCCTATTCGGCGGGGTCTTCCTGAGTTCAGCAATGCTCCTCTGAAGAAACGCCGAAGTTGGCGCCCATAGAGCCCCCAGGAGGAAGACAACGGGGAAGTCCTTTACCTGATGAACCGGATTAAAGCGTTGGCTCAATCAGGATTGACAGTAACCGAGGTTATGTCAATATGCATAATGCGGGGAGTGCAACCACTTCAATACCGTTCTTCCCGCATTCTTTGTCGTGGGTACTCACCTTGCCATTTTGCGGCAGGAACTGCGAAAAGCCATAAGGGAGGTCAACAGCCCATCCCCACAACCAGAGGATCCCGACCGGGCCCTCGGTCCCGGACTCGAAGAAGATCCGGACATATTCGTGGAGCTGATATACCGGCAGTTCTATCAACTAAGCTGTGATGGCGCCATGGTGGCCATTACGGCTGACTATCCCGGACTGCTCCCTGCGTCGCTTGTAAGAAAAACCAAAATCCCGACTCCGAAAACTAGGATCCCCTTTTAGACACTTCACCTACCATATACATACGGTGTTTTACAGGGAAGGCATTTGGGACGCCGTGCCGAACCCGCAGGAACTCGTCAACAAGAGGCGCCGAGGCCGGGTAGGCCGAAAAGGAAGGCGGTCAGGACGGCGACGCCAGCGTAGAGGTATGACAAAAACCCCGCTCCGTAGTTGTCGTCTTTCTCAAAATGTAATGACGTCCATGTTTCTTTAATATAAAAAGCACTCACCGGAATATGTCCAGTGAGGCTGCCGATCATGCTTCCACCAGTCGGGCTACAAGACCGGACACAGAGGCGGAAGCCGACATGGGGTGGACGCCGGGTATTCCCCCTACAGAGGATGTAGATAGACTATCCGCCACAAATTTAGAAGTGGAGAGCGGCATGAATCATAGGCGTCGTCGGGCCGTACTCCGTGACGCGTGCTTTTCACCAAAGGCATTTGATGCCTTCAATTCTGGAGACGCGTACCTCCGTGCTGCTCAAAATGGTCTAGCCAGAGCCACGGACCAGTATGTAAGGGATGTACGGGTAAGAAAATTTGATGGGTATATATATATCAGTAGCCCCTGAGACTTGAAACAGTTAGCAAAACTGATTTAAGGATCATCTTATTGTGCAGGTTCTTACAGAGAAGAATTGTCGACTGTCATAGGAGCTGGAGGAATGTAAGACCCAACTTCGGGCTGCTATTGCCGCATTGAAGGAACCTAAAAAGGCCCCTGCTGGTAACATTTCTTTCAAAGAATGACAGGTACCATATAGCGTGCGGCATAGCTGCAGATCTAATAATAGATATTGCAGAAGAATCTGGAGAGAATCCGGAGGAGCAGCATGCTGTTCGGCAGCTAAAGGCTGGCGAACGCGTGCTGACTAAGGTCAGGCAGGAGAAAAACAATCTCCAAGACACAAATACCAAGCTAAACGTGGAACTGAAAGATGTTCGAGCCCAGCTTGCAGACTCCGAGAAGGAGAATAAGCGGCTTCGACGCGGCATTTTCAGTAAGTGCTTGAACGAACCCTTAATAAAGGGGACGGCGGAGAAGCCGGCTAATAGAGTTATGTCTGCAGGTATGCTGACGGGTCATCCCGCGGAGGAGATGCCCGGGTCTGTGGGTGATCTTCTATCCGAGCTCTCATAACTGCACCGACAAGTTCGGCAGGTGATGCAAGGTATTGCCCAAGCCTTGTGGCCATCCGTCTCCCTGCCCGAAGGCGTTGGAGAGCTTGCGGAGAAGCTCAAGGGAGCACGGCGGCGCTTCTGATTATGGAAGATATCTGCATGCAGTCAAGGTGCCAGGGAAGCCTGGGCCATGGTGAAGACGCGGTATACCAAGGCTGACCCAAATCACATGGCTGAGGTCGGACCCGTGGGGCCCGGCGGGAAAGAGATCCCTGTTAGCTTCGTCTATGGGCAAGTAGAATTAGCCGCAAAGTATTCCCAACAGGATTGTAGGCTAGACCGCCTGTAGGATGGTATAGAAGAGGAATTTAGTCAGTCTACATGACTATGTAATTAAAGTGACATGTATAATGCCTTCTAGCCGGATTGTAGATCGTTTGTCATGGCAGACCTTTTCGCTTCAACCTCGGGACCCATAGTCCAAAGTGTATCCGAATACCCGCTCAGTTATATAAGAACCGGGGTATGCGTGGAGACCAGGCGTAGGGGTCATTAGTGGTTGAACAGACAAGTGCCCAACTAGTTATGCTATATTACATGGGTAGTAAGAAGCATCTTCCAGAGAGAATAGTTCCGTTAAGGGTTCCTTTCCCTGGGTACGCATGCCCTAAAGTGCATGTCCGGACTATGAGAGGAAACGCAGGAAAAAACATCTGGGGCACATATGGAAAATAAATAAAAATCATCTTTTGTTCACCGACCGAATATTCTCTTAAGAACGCTAGCTTTCGGCCTCACCCAGTCTGAGGTACACATCCGGCTGACCCGTTAGTAACAATCACAGAGGTGCTCCCCTCATGCCCTAGCCGAATTAACGGGAACATAGGGCATAAATACAAGAGCCAGGCAACCCAGCTTGGCCAAAACTTAAGTCATATCAATGCATATAATGGAGAATAAAAGGTACATGCGGAAGAATAACACATGTGCTGGGCGTGAAGCCTGGATAGATAATTAAGCTTCTTGTGTAAGAAGCCCCCAGGTAAAATGAGCGCGGTTAGCGCATCTATAGTGTGCAAGCGAGGCACAAGTTGGCCCTTGAAGGCCTTGGGAAAGAATAAAATAAAGAAAGAGAAAAAGAAAAAGGACAAATAATATATATTCAAAAAATGGACAGAGGAAGGAGACAAACATAGAGTCCGACGCTAGGCGTAGAATCTTCGGAGCCTGGCTGCGTTCCAAGGGTTCGGCTCAAGTCGATTATTCAATGCATCCCGCAGAAGGTACGCTCCACCGGTCAGAACTTGGTAAATAATGAAGGGACCTTCCCATTTGGGCTCGAGCTTGGTCTTCTTCTTCTCCGGCAGGTGTAGAACTAGCTCGCCAATGTTATAAGTTTTGGCCCGTACTTCTCTGCTTTGGTATCTTCGAGCCTGTTGCTGATAAAATGCGGAACGGGCTTTTGCCACGTCGCGCTCCTCCTCCAGGGTGTCCAGACTGTCCTGCCGATCGAGCTCGGCTTCTCTTTCTTTGTACATGCTCACTCGAGGTGAGTCATGAATTATGTCGCAGGGCAGAACTGCCTCTGCGCCGTACACCATAAAGAAGGGTGTATATCCGGTACTACGATTCGGCGTGGTCCGCAGCTCCCAGAGTATGGAGTCGAGATCCTCTACCCAGTGCATGTTAGACTCCGTTAAGGACCACACTAATCTGGGTTTAATGCCGCTCATGATAAGACCATTTGCTCGCTCAAATTGGTCGTTGGTTTGTGGGTGATAGACGGAAGCGTAATCGAGCTTGATGCCCATGTTGCTGCACCAGAGTTTTACCTCGTCGGCCGTGAAGTTCATGCCGTTGTCAGTGATGATGCTGGACGCCATAACGGTGTAGAACCTCGGATATGAAGTCTATCACCGGTCCGGATTCGGCCGTTTCAACAGGTTTGGCTTCTATCCATTTGGTGAATTTATCCACCAAGACCAGTAAGTATTTTTTCTTACGGGTTCCCCTTTAAGGGGTCCAACCATGTCAAGCCCCCAGACCGCGAAAGGCCAGGTAATGGTGATTGTTTGGAGGGCGGTGGGTGGAATATGGCTTTGGTTTGAAAAAAGCTGGCAACCGGCGCAGCGTTGGACCAAGTCCCGTGCGTCTAACCGGGCCGTCGGCCAATAAAAACATGTACGGAAGGCCTTGTTTACAAGGGCCCGGGCTGCGGCGTGGTGGTCGCCGAGTCCGGCGTGAATTTATACCAAGAGCTTTCGCCCTTCCTCTTCGGAGATGCACCTTTGAAGGACTCCGGTAGTGCTTTTCTTATACAGCTCTCCCTCGTGGGCCCTGTAGGCTTTAGATCACCGCACTATGCGGCGTGCGTCATTTTGGTCCTCGAGAAGTTCCTGCCTAGTTAGGTAGGCCAGGAATGGTTCTGTCCACGGGGCGATGACGGCCATTATTATGTGGGCTAAAGGTGTTATTTCGGTAGCAGAGCCTCCGATTATGTCAGAATGTTCGGTATCGGGCACTTTGGCCGGGTCTGGACTATTGTTACCGGTGTCCCCTTCCCATACCACCGATGGCTTAAAAAGCCTCTCCAAAAAGATGTTGGGGGGACCGCGTCGCGTTTTGCGCCAATGCGGGCGACGATATCCGCCGCCTGATTGTTTTCCCGAACCACATGGTGAAATTTGAGCCCCTCGAACCAAGCTGGCATCTTTAGGACAGCGTTTCGATAGGCCTCCATCTTCAGATCCTTGGCTCGAAGTCTCCATTTATTTGGGATATTGCGAGGTTCGAATCCCCACGCACCTCCAGGCGTTGAATGCCCATGGAGACTGCCATCCGGAGACCATGCAAGAGGGCTTCGTATTCGGCTGCCTTGTTGGAGTCTGTATACAGTATCTGTAATACGTACTGAACGGTATCTCCTATTGGGGACGTCAGGACGACGCCAACCCCCAGACTGGCCAGCATTTTTGAGCCGTCAAAGTGCATGATCCAATTGGAGTATGCGCCGTACTCTTTAGGGAGTTCAGCTTCCATCCATTCGGCGACAAAGTCAGCCAATACTTGCGAGTTAATGGCTCGCCGAGGTTTGTATGTTATGTCGAACGGGAGGAGCTCAATGGCCCATTTGGCAATCTGGCCCGTAGCGTCACGGTTGTTTATAATATCATTCAGTGGCACTTCCGAGGCTACTGTAATTGAACACTCTTGAAAGTAGTGTCACAGCTTCCGGGATGCCATGAATACCGCATAGGCTATCTTTTGATAATGTGGGTACCGTGATTTGCATGGAGTGAGGATAGTGGATACATAGTATACCGGCTTTTGAAGAGGGAATTTGTGTCCGTCAGTTTCTCGTTCGATGACGAGCACTGCGCTTACAACTTGATGAGTTGCCGCAATCTACAACAGCATTGGTTTGCCGATGTTTGGCGCGGCCAGGATTGGGTTGGTTGCTAGTATGGCTTTTATTTCTTCCAATCCGGCTATGCCAACGTCCGTCCACTCGAAGTGTTCGGTGCGCCGAAGGAGGCGATAAAGGGGTAATGCCTTTTCTCCTAAGCGGGAGATAAAGCGGCTTAAAGCCGCCACACATCCAGTTAGTTTCTGGATTTGTTTGAGGTCCGTTGGGGTAGCCAACTATCACAGAGCTCGGATTTTGGCCGGATTAGCCTCAATTCCTCTACTAGAGACAATGAAGCCCAGGAGCTTTCCGGCTGGTACGCCAAAAACGCATTTTTCCAGATTGAGCTTGATGTCGTATGTTCGGAGGTTGTCAAATGTGAGCCTCAAGTCGTCTATTAGAGAGTCGACGTGTTTGGTTTTAATGACCACATCATCTACGTATGCCTCAACTATTTTGCCAATCTGTTTCTCCAAACATGTCTGGATCATGCGCTGATATATTGCGCCGGCGTTTTTTAGCCCAAAAGGCATTGTGTTAAAACAGAAGGGGCCGTATGGTGTGATAAATGACGTTGCGGCTTGGTCGGACTCCGCCATCTTAATTTGGTGGTAGCCGGAGTATGCATCGAGGAAACACAATGACTCGTGTCCTGCAGTGGCATCGATAATTTGATCAATGCGGGGGAGGGGGAAGGGATCCTTTGGGCAAGCCTTATTGAGGTCCTTGAAAACGACACATAGGCGCCAGGATTTGTCCTTCTTTGGTACCATCACTAGGTTTGCTAGCCAGTCCGGGTGTTTTATTTCTCTAATGAATCTGGCCTCCAATAACTTGGCTAGCTCCTCTCCCATAGCCTATCTCTTAGGTTCAGAGAAACGTCGAAGAGCCTGCTTGACCGGCTTGAATCCTTTTAGGATATTAAGGCTGTGCTCGGCTAGCTTGCGTGGGATTCCTGGCATGTCTAAGGAGTGCCAGGCGAATATGTCCCAATTCTCGCGCAGGAACTCTCGTAGTGCGGTGTCCACGGCTGGGTTTAGCTGTGCCCCGATGGAGGCTGTTTTTGTAGGGTCCGTTGGGTGGACTTGGAATTTGACTATTTCATCCACTGGTTTGAAAGAGGTGGACTTGGAACTCTTGTCAAGTATCATGTCGTCCCTGTCCACTGTGGAGCGCAGCACAGTTAATTCCTCGGCCGCGAAGGCTTCGGATAATGCTTCAAGGGCCAATGCGGCTGTTTTGTTTTCGGCGCGGAGTGCTATGTCCGGATCACTAGCGAGAGTGATGATTCCGTTGGGCCCAGGCATTTTGAGCTGCATGTACCCGTAATGGGGTATGGCTTGGAAAATCGTCAATGCCTCCCGCCCTAAAAGGGCGTGGTATCCGCTATTGAACATGGCCACTTGGAATGTAATTTCTTCGGACCTATAGTTCTCCGGCGTGCCGAATACCACATCTAGTGTGATTTTCCCAGCACAACCTGCTTCCCGACTGGGGATGATTCCTCTGAAAGTTGTGCTGCTTCACTCAATGCGGTTCCAGTCTATTTCCATTTTTTGAAGAGTTTCCTCATAGATGAGGTTTAATCCACTGCCGCCGTCCATGAGTACTTTGGTGAGTCGAAAGCCGTCCACGATTGGACTGAGGACCAGTGCCGCTGGTGCTCGGGCTGTTCGGAATTTAGGTCCGTCACTGGCATTGAAGGTAATAGCCGTGTCGCTCCATGGATTTATTACTGCTACGTGGCAGATTTCGGCAATGCTGCGGAGTGTTCGCTTGCGCCTATTATTTGATGCGAAGGTCTCAAAGACCGTTAATACCGTATTGTTATCACTGGGATGGTGCTCTGTGGCATCTGGGATGAGAAGTTCCTCGTCGCTTTTGGCCACCTGCCGGAGTATCCAACATGCTCTAAGGCTGTGTGTTGGTATGGTATCCGCTGTACTATGAATTTTGCAGGGTCCGTTGAGCCATCCCTCCAATACGGTTCCACGCCCTGTAGAGGGTTTTTGCTTCTTTGTAATTAACTCGGGTGTCTTATGATAGTGCACCCTTTTTCCTTGGACTGGGTGTATATATGGAGCCGGATTATCCCAAAATTTTGTTTCGGTTTTCCAGGCACTATCCATCGCATAGTACTTTCGTACTATTGACGCCAAGTCGGCGAAGCGTGATATGTCACGACGACTTATGGCATTAAGGATTCCCTTGTCCGTGCAGTTATTGCAGAAAAGTGAGGCAGCGTCTTCCTCACGGCAGTCCTTAACCTTGTTCATCACAAGGAGGAATCTGGCCCAATAATGATGTACTGTTTCATGGGGCCCTTGTCTGATGTGGGAAATATTGTTTATGTCTGGGTGGGTGGGTGGTTTTGAGTCCGAACCCCTGCCCAATCTAAGGCCCAAGGGCCGAGGAGTTTCCGATCTTGGAAGTTTGGATTCCGGGGTGTTGCCCAATGGGTCTGGCCCGCTACCTGACTCTAGGTTCAGGGTTTGGGTGATGTCCTCCCGTAAATGGGTATCTGGCTCGGAGAGCTCAGGAATCCGGACATAGTTAGTCCTCAAAATAGAGGAAGAATCACCACATTGTTCCTCCACCACCGCAACATGATGGGTGACCGGCGAAGAGTTAATCTCCCTTTGATCGGGTTTAAGCCCAATCCGATCATAGTCCGTAGCGACTCCCAAGGCGGCGATGCGATCCAAGAGCTCGTTTAGGGAAGAGAGCTCCATTGGATCCATCTGCTCGGCGAATTCCGAGCCGACGTGGAGGCTGTTTTCGATGACCCGAGAAGTCATTGTCGGTGCAGCAGCCGAACAGGCGGTCATGACGAGACTGCCTAGCCGAAGAGTTTGGCCGACAGCCAGGGCTCCCCCGACGGTAATGTTGTTTTTAACAACGAGATGAGGCATCCTTCCTTACAGGCGACGTCATAGAGGAATTCTCAATGAAAGCACCAATGTCGGTGTCAAAACCGGTGGATCTCGGGTAGGGGGTCCCGAACTGTGCGTCTAAGGAGGAAGGTAACAGGAGGCAGGGGACACGATGTTTTACCCAGGTTCGGGCCCTCTTGATGGAGGTAAAACCCTACGTCCTGCTTGATTATTCTTGATAATATGAGTAGGACAAGAGTTGATATACCACGAGATCGGAGAGGCTAAATCCTAGAAGCTAGCCTATAGACACCGGAGAGGGCTAGGGTTACACAAGGTCGGTTACAAAGGAGGAGATATACATATCCGTATTGCCAGCTTGCCT
Source organism: Triticum urartu (assembly GCF_003073215.2). Taxonomy (NCBI): domain Eukaryota; kingdom Viridiplantae; phylum Streptophyta; class Magnoliopsida; order Poales; family Poaceae; genus Triticum; species Triticum urartu. Next base: position 11,559 of record NW_024112838.1, on the reverse strand, counting down.
TCCACGCCAAGTAGAGTCCCATCCGGACACGGGACGCAGTCTTCAATCTTGTATCTTCATAGTCCGACAGTCCGTCCAAAGGATATAGTATGGCTGTCCGAAGACCCCCTAATCTAGGACTCCCTCACCTGTCAAAAAGAAAGCCCGCCTGGCCTGGGTTCCCTTGCACTTTAATTAGCCTGGCTGAACTCCAGACACTGCAAGTAGCCTGGCCCAGGCGACCGATTTCGAATGCTTGGCCGTGCCTGGTCGTGTGGCCACGAGGCTAAAAGCAACGTGGATGGATATTAGCATTAAATAATTGATGCATGGATTGATTGATGGGACGTTGATGCTTTGCCTGGCCCAGGCATGAACCAAACGCTTCAACACCACACAAGCCTGGCCAGGCAGAAATATTTTACATCTCACGTCCACACCAGGCAGTACCGGCCATCAAGGCATGAGGGTCAGGTCACGAACCAAACTGACCAATAAAGTTTGAGAGAGATTGAGGAGCCCCGATAAGGCTGAGTGGTGCGTCAGATAGCTGAGAGGGGGAAAGAGATATTCCATCCGCTCGATAATGCAGTGCATGTAAATTTTTTAGAAGTCAAACTTTGGAAACTTTGATCAGGTTTACACAAATGTTATTTATATCTACAATACCAAAGATACATCATACAAAACTACATCTCATGGTGAATCTAATGGTATATGTTTGTCGTACTAGATGTAATTCTTTTTCTCCACGTACATGGTCAAACTTTGTGATGTTTGACTTTTCAATAAATCTATATGCTATGGACCGAGGAGAGTACCTCAGTCAAGACAGATCAAGTGCGTGTGAAGGAGAATGAGTAAGTGTGCAAAAATAGTATGTGTGTGAAAGAGAAAGTGACAACAAACGATAAATTAGAGAGAGTGTGTGTTTTTTTGTTTCTTATGCGAACATATCACGCATGCATCTCCAAGATGGAAAAGCGAGGCGAGGAGATACACAAAGATAGCTAGTGTGTGATTGTTTGCAACGGAGAGAGACACCCCTGTAGCACATGTCCAATAGAGGTCTGGCCAACAAGGAACAAAGGTCGAGAGGGACACATGGATGGCATGGACGCATGGGGAGGGAGAGAGGGTGTGTTTGTGATAGAGAGATCCCGTCGAGATCGTGAGGGGACTATATGGGTGGAAGATTGAGGCAGTGAGTGCGCGATAGAAAGATGCCCCGAGAGAAATTGAGATAGACCATGCACATGTTTGTGATGGAGACTAAGATTAGCTGGTCATATACATATAGGGGGGACTGCGTGTGCCTACAATTGAGTGAGAGACCATCATACTTGGCTAGCTCGGAATGAGATTGTGTGTGTGCGCGTGTGAGATGGAGAGAGAACGAGGGGGAGAGATAGAGTTTTAGATGGGCCTATCGAGTGCGAGTGAGATATGCATGTGTATGTGTGACCCAGGTGGATGGAGAGTTTGAGAGAGGGGGGAAGAGCTCCGAGACGACATAGTGGTGCGTGAGAGAGTTACGGGCAAAGAGCCAAGGAATTTGTGTGCGTACGATGAGTGCACCCAAGATATCTAGCTTGGACTAGCTAGAGTATCATACATAGTGTGCGAGAGAGACCTATAGATGGTGTATATATGCATGCGAACTAGAAAGACCCCCCCCCCCACACACACACACAAAGAGAGAGAGAGAGAGAGATGGAGAGAAAGGGAGAGGGACCAACAAGGTTTTTGTGTTGGATGCATGCGACAAAATTGAAGATTGTCGGCGAGAGAGAGAGAGAGAGAGAGACAGAGAACAGGAGTCCGGGAGAGGGGGAGGTCGCGTTTTATGCATCAAAGACTGATATAAACCATGTTTCGATATAAACTTGCATTAAAATATTTAAATTGGAGAACATGTTGTCTGCAATCCACACATGAACGGATATATGCGTATATCAAACAAGTTCATTAATTTGACTTTCAACATGTTCATGGAGTACTATAATACTGTACAACATGCTATTCGATTGAGGTGTTCAATTTTGGATTTAGTTCACTATTTTGACCTACTGAACGAGCTATTTCATTGAATCGAGATATTTCATTTTGGGTTTGATTCGCGTTTTTGAGTGGGTCAACTATTTGTCATATAGTAAATCGCTAGCAACGAGCATGTAAAAACACGTTACTCCGAGCATCATCTCTCCATCTAAAAAAGAAGTGGCAAGCTAATATTTCAAAATTTGATCCGAATCGACTTGGTAAGGTAGACGTGGATGCTCGTTCTCCCAAAATTTGAACGAACCTTTAAACATCCTCCCTGCTCGGTGGAATTCGCCCGAGCAAATAAATGGGAGACGCGAAATTACCGTCCTATATAGGACACATATCAATTGGCCCATTGTACATCTAGGGTAGGTTCGTAACTTCATCCAAGCGTGCCTTCTCCTCGGCCGAAATGACATGTGCCGAATAATTCATAAACCATGGTCGGCAAAACACGCTCTCCTCGCCTGAAATAGCTCGCGCCCACTATTTCAAAACACGCTCTCCTCGCCCGAAATCCCTCGCGCCCACTATAGTTCAAAACACGCCCTCCTCGCCAGAAATCGCTCCCGCCCACTATTTGTTTAGAAGCAAAGTTACTCTACTATCCCCGACCCTCAGTACATAGACCCAAGCCGAGAAGCCTATAGGCAATGGTAGAACTGTAACTCCCCCTCACATTTCAAACAAATGCGTCCATAAGACATGGTTCCACTCCCCTCCCAATTCCTGCCCGCCCGCCGCCATTCATACCTCGTGGGCGCCAAATCACCTTCTCCCCGGGAAGCTCCCTTCTCCCGAGCCGCGAAACCTCAGCCCCACCTCCATGGCGCCCCCACCGCACCAATTTCACAGCCGCCCTCCCCCCTAATGCCGGAGACGCTGTCCATTTGTCGTCGTGCACTGGGCCGTGTGCCTCTTACTCCGTGCTGCTGGTGTTGCCTCGACGACGGCGGCGTGAACCGTACCGGAGCCGATTCACCCTCGCCGTTGTTCACGGCGCCGGAGCGGCTCTAACTTCGGTCTGTCCAGAGTCCTGGCGCAGCTTCCGCGTAGCCGTCGACCATTGCGACATCGCTCTTTCCCTGCCGCTGGTCACCACCGCAACCGTGCCGGCCTCACCGACTCGGCAGCTAGACCTGCCTACTTCACCATGCCGCCAGATAGGTCGCACCCTCATCTCAAATCACTTCATTTAGGCGTCAGTTGTCTGAATGTTTATTTTGGGCCAATCGATTCCCAATGGGAAGAAGCACCCCTCGAGGCGGAGGAGCTCCTAGGCTACCGGTTGGCTGGTGTCTAACGTAAGGGTGCGGGGCCGCAAGTTCGCCGCGGAAGCAGCACTTAGATGGCTATCTTTTAGAGTTTCGTGGGTTGAAGGTACTGCCGCCGCCGGATCTGGATGATGGGGAGTCTTTGTGGATTGGACCGGGGGCGGCGCAACCACGGCAGTGTGGTGGGGCGGGGAGCGGGGTTTTGGCCGGGGCCACGGACAGCGGAGGCAGGCTGCTCTGCCGTTGGTCGCTGGCTCTTCAGGGAAGATTCCGAAGAGTGGCAGCCGGGAGGCACAAGACGGCCAGCTATCCGGCGTAGATCGGACTGTGCCAAAATAATATAATATCGTGTGACCCCAATTTAGTCTTCAGTCAACAAACGTGTGACCACTCTCGTACCTTGCTGTTGATCTCTTAGTGTATGTCTTCAGATCAAAGAGATATGTCGTTCTTAACATTATGTGTTATCTGCATCTTCAGACACACCGTCTTCCGACTCACCGCAGCTGCTCCAACAAGGGAAGCATACACCAGAAGGGAGCTATAGTCCCCACTCAACAGTTCCCTGCATCGAATGCGCGTGCCCGACATGGACAGCCACAACAACTGCAGGGCCATCAACAAGTCAGCACATGATGCTCACTCCTATGGATGGCAGCTAGATTGGTTGTACCCTCATCTTACTTGTGTGCAACATTTATGGGTTTGTTATTCATCTAAGCATGGAAAATAGATCATCACATTTCACTGTATATTCATGCTGATCTCTTACGGGTCTTGTTCAGGAGTTAACGATGTTCCATAGTTCAGCTAAGATACTTGTTCTTTAGGTAACGATGTTCCCATAGTTATCATCCATCAGCCAATGCTATCCCATAGGCTGGTGATTATAGTATTATACCACTTATAGTTTGACCTATATTGTTCTTTAATACTTTTGTGTGTCATCTAGTTAATCTTGAGTACAAACGATACATATTCTGTAGCTTTCATCTGTGTTCTCCCTTTAGTTTCTGAGACCTGTTGCTGCTAGTTAACCCCAGTCCTATTATTTATGTCGTCTCCTACAGGCACTCATTACATAAATCTAACTACTAGTTGTCTTCCATGCATGTCAGATATAATTGCACACACTAATATATCCACAAGAACCTCACGGAGCAATGTAAAGGCCAATAAACTTGATGTCAATGATACCCAATATGATGGAACATGTAAAGACAGTTCTTTAGAAGACTTGCAGAAAGATGATGAATCCTCTTCACCCCACAAGGTCCTTGCTCTCACTTGGCCTGTGAAATGGGTACAACATGCATATAATGTCCTGGAGTGTATCTACTCTATTGCAATGCCATGTGCTTAGCATGCTGATCATGCATGTAAATATGTCATGCCTTCCTGTTTTTCAGTACCTATTACATTCATGATAACATGTTTTCAAATTCAAGTACTGCCATTCTACTCTATCGCAATGCCATCTGCTTAATTTGGACATCATGCCACTAGTAGAAAAAGGGTCAAACGTGAAGCACATTAGTGCCGGTTTGAATTTCAGATGGCACTAATGTGTACATTAGTGCTGGTTCCAACGGCTAGCCGGGCCGCTCTCATTAGTACCGGTTCATGGCGAACCTTTAGCACCGGTTCGTGCCACGAACCGGTACTAAAGTGAGTGGTGGCAGGATGTTGTCAGTCCGGGGCCCCTCCAGCACCTTTAGTACCGGGTTGTATCACGAACCGGTACTAATGGTAGTCCTACATAGACCCTTCGCCCACCCGAGCTCGCTCTGTTCTTCCCCTTTCCCCTCTCCTCTTTGTTCTTTTCCCTCTTCCTCTCAAGCTCATCGCACATTTTTCCCAAGATTTGAAGACCCCCATCCATTCAAATGATCACAAAGGTTAGCAACTTTTTCCTTTCATCTCTCATTGCTAGATTAGCTCATGCAATGCTTTATATAGTGATTGATTTTTGAGTTTAGTAATTTGGGAGGAATTATATATATGTGCTAGTATTTGATTTATATGCAATTTGATGTCAAAAATAACACTTAGTTTGCATATGTAGGTGTGGTTTACTTAGTACCTTCTAAATCTCCGTCGTAACCACCGTTGATCGCTCGCAACGTCCCGTCGCCGGCACCACCTTGTGGTGAGCCTCTTGTTCATGAAGTTTTATATAAAAAATTGATGTTTGTGTGATTTGGATATATAGTTACTCGTATAATTATCTTACCCAAACGTTGTTTGTTATACATAGTGCCATGGTTTTGATATCCGTCCCCGTCGGCCCTCGTCCGGGTTATGATTCGGATGTGGTATATTCTCTTTTAATACTATTCATTGCATTTTGTGTTTATGACAAATTATGCCCATCAAGTTGACATAAGATATTTGTATGTAGGAGGTAGTTGAACCGGAAATTCCAACCGACCCTATTGTCGAGAGATTAAATTTAGTTGAAAGAGAAAATGAGTATTTGAAAGAAAAATTGAAAAGAATTGAGGGGGAGAAGATGGAATTGGTGTTGCATGTTGCCAATGTCGTCGATGATCACAAGATTAAGATGGAGAAAATGCGCTTGAAGATTAGAAATATTAGAAAATATGCCATCGATAGTGAGGCTTGGTATCATTATGCTGTTGGATCAATTGTTACCTTAGTTGCGATCTTGATCGTATTTGTTGTTGCATTTAAATGCTTTAGCTAGAGAGTTATTTGTTTGTTGCATTTAAGTGTTGTATGATCTTTATGTATGAACTTTGTATTAATTTGATATTTTCGGTGCTGTGTATTGAAGATGAGCCGGCAATGGATGTACGATGACCGATGCTCTCCCCAGTTCGTTGAGGGCGTGCATACTTTTCTGCTTGCGGCTGAGGTAAACAAGCGGGCGGATGGTTTTATGCCTTGTCCATGTGCTCGCGGTAAGAATGGTCACAATTACTCTACGTCAAGAACCATTCATGTCCACCTGTTTAAGTCCGGTTTCATGCCCCACTATAATGTTTGGACCAAGCACGGAGAAAGAGGGGTTATGATGGAAGACAATGAAGAAGAAGAGGACGACGACAGCTATCCTGGCCATGGGTTCCCTGAATAAGATGATACAACAATGGGGGAAGAAGCTGAGCCGGTAATGCGGGAAGAAGCTGAGCCGGCAATGCGGGAAGAAGCTGAAGAAGAGGCATCATATGAGCCCGTTGATGATCTAGGTCGGGCCATTGCCGATGCAAAGAGAAACTGCGCAAGTGATTTGGAGAAGAAGAAGTTGCAACGCATGTTAGAGGATCACAAAAAATTGTTGTACCCGAATTGCGTAGGTGACAAGAAAAAGCTGGGCACCACACTGGAATTGCTGCAATGGAAGGCAGAGAATGGTGTATCTGACAAGGGATTTGGAAAGTTGTTGGTAATGATAAAGGATATGCTTCCAAAGGACAACGAATTGCCCGAGAGTACGTACGAAGCAAAGAAGGCTGTCTGCCCTCTAGGGTTAGAGGTGCAGAAGATACATGCATGCCCTAATGATTGCATCCTCTACTGTGGTGAGTACGAGGATTTGAACGCTCGCCCGGTATGCGGTGCATTGCGCTATAAGATCAGCCGCGATGACCCTGGTGATGTCGAGGGTGAGCGCCCCAGGAAGAATATTCCTGCCAAGGTGATGTGGTATGCTCCTATAATACCACGGTTGAAACGTTTGTTCCAAAACAAAGAGCATGCCAAGGCGATGCGATGCGATGGCACAGAGAAGACCGTAAGAAAGACGGAAAGTTGAGAGTACCCGCTGACGGGTCGCAGTGGAGAAAAATCGAAAGAAAGTACGGGAAGGAGTTTGCAGATGACGCAAGGAACGTATGGTTTGGTCTCATCGCAGATGGCATTAATCCTTTTGGGGAGCAGAGCAGCAACCATATCACCTGGCCTGTGACTCTATGTTTGTATAACCTTCCTCCTTGGTTGTGCATGAAGCGGAAGTTCATTATGATGCCAGTGCTCATCCAAGGCCCTAAGCAACCCGGCAACGACATTGATGTGTACCTAAGGCCATTAGTTGAAGAGCTCTTACAACTGTGGAATGGAACAGGTGTACGTGTGTGGGATGAGCACATGGGGGAAGAATTTGACCTAAAGGCGTTTCTGTTCGTGACCATCAATGATTGGCCTGCTCTCAGTAACCTTTCAGGACAGAAAAACAAGGGATTCCATGCATGCACGCACTGTTTGGATGATACCGACAGTATATATTTGGCTAATTGTAAGAAGAATGTGTACCTGGGACATTGTCGATTTCTTCCGAGCAGGCATCCCGTAAGAAAGAAAGGCAAGCATTTCAAAGGTGAGGCGGATCACCGGACGAAGCCTCGCCACCGTACTGGTGCTGATGTACATGATATGGTCAAGGATTTGAAGGTGGTCTTTGGAAAGGGTCCTGGTGGACAACCTGTTCTAAATGACGCTGACGGACGCGCACCCATGTGGAAGAAGAAATCTATATTTTGGGACCTGCCCTATTGGAAAGGCCTAGAGGTCCGCTCCACAATCGACGTGATGCACGTGACGAAGAATCTTTGTGTGACCCTGCTTGGCTTCTTGGGCGTGTATGGGAAGATAAAAGATACACCTGAGGCACGGGAGGACCAGCAACGTATGCACGGAAAATACGGCATACATCAGGGTCATGCAAGCTACGCTCTTACCAAAGAAGAGAAGGAAATCTTCTTTGAATGCCTGCTTAGTATTAAGGTACCGTCTGGCTTCTCGTCGAATATAAAGGGAATAATAAACATGGCAGAGAAAAAGTTCCAGAACCTAAAGTCTCATGACTGCCACGTGATTATGACGCAACTGCTTCCGGTTGCATTGAGGGGGCTTCTACCGGAAAACGTTCGATTAGCCATTGTGAAGCTATGTGCATTTCTCAATGCAATCTCTCAGAAGGTAATCGATCCAGAAATCATACCAAGGTTAGACAATGATTTGGTGCAATGTCTTATCAGTTTCGAGTTGGTGTTCCCACCATCCTTCTTCAACATCATGACGCACGTCCTAGTTCACCTATGCGAAGACATTAACGTTTTGGGTCCTGTATTTCTACACAATATGTTCCCCTTTGAGAGGTTCATGGGAGTCTTAAAGAAATATGTTCATAACCGTGCTAGGCCAGAAGGAAGCATCTCCAAGGGCCGTCAAAATGAGGAGGTCATTGAGTTTTGTATTGACTTTATTCCTGACCTTAAGCCGATTGGTGTTCCTAAATCGTGGCATAAAGGCAGACTGGATGGAAAAGGCACGCTAGGAGGGGAACAAATAATATGTATGGACGGACATTCTCTCACTGAAGCACACTACACAGTTCTACAGAATTCTGCCTTGGTGGCTCCGTATATGGATGAACACAAGAATTTGCTACGCTCCAAACACCCGGAGCAGTCTGATGACTGGATTACACGTGAACAAACGAGGAGTTTCGCTAGCTGGTTGCAGACACGTACCATGCATGACACCTCTATTGAAGATGACCTGTACTTGCTGTCCCAGTTACCATCTTCGAATATAATGACTTTCAAAGGGTACGAGATAAATGGTAATACATTTTACACGATCGCCCAAGATAAGAAGAGCACCAACCAAAACAGTGGTGTCCGCTTTGATGCAGAAACCAATACGGGAAAGGAAACATATTATGGTTATATACAGGACATATGGGAACTTGACTATCGACGTGGTTTGAAGGTCCCTTTGTTTTGGTGCAAATGGGTCAATATGACACGAGGCGGGGTAACGGAAGACCCGCAGTACGGAATGACAACAGTGGATCTCAACAATCTTGCGTATGCAGACGAACCATTCGTCCTAGCCAATGATGTGGCACAGGTTTTCTATGTGAAGGACATGTCTACCAAGCCAAGAGCGAATGCATCGTACGATGAGCCAAAGCGGCATATAGTTCTTTCTGGGAAGAGAAACATCGTGGGAGTGGATGACAAGACAGACAAGTCAGAAGATTATGAAAAGTTTGATGAAATTGCTCCATTCAAAGTGAATATTGACCCGAGCATCCCGTTAAATGATGAAGATTTTCCATGGTTGCGGCGCAAAGGGACACACGCGAAGAAAAAGTTTCACACCCAAAGATCTGGGATGTGATCGGCTTCACTATCATCACTTTCTTCTATGTTTCACACCCAGGAGGGAATCTCTGTAATAGTTAGGGTAGTTATGTGTTTTGGCATTTGAAACGCGAAGAAATTTTATGTGCAAACAAATTCTTTCATGCCTTTACTGATTTTTAAAGTTAAGTTATTCACAAACTAGTGATTCACACTAATTTCAAATAATTCAAAATTTAAACTATTCAAATTTGAAAACTACGGGCACTAATAGAAAGTTTGTAATTTTTTGTACCTAAAGCAAAAATATTCACAAAGAAACTCTAAATACACAAAAAAAACAACTCAAAAATAAATAAAGCAAAAAAAAAAGCCGCCTACTAGGCCAAAGCGGCCGGCATACGACTAGAAACCCAACCTGTTGTTGGGCCAGGATGCAGGCCCGCAAAGGCCCAGTAGGCCCACTAGGCAGCACAGAACATGTAGGCCCAGTAGGCCTGCTTTGCAGAGGAGCTCGAGAGAGCTACCGCACGGGGGTTTATAAACCAGTGCGGTCGCCCCTCGGCTAGCGAGGTGGGACTAAACTTGCCGCACCGCACCTGCGCCAGCGCACCCCCTTTAGTACCGGGTCGTGGCACCAACCAGTACTAAAGGGGGGCCTTTAGTACCGGTTGGAGCCACCACCCGGTACTAAAGGGGGTCGCTTCCCGCCGCTTGGCCTGGCCAAAACAGGCCTTTAGTACCGGTTGGTGGCTCCAACCGGTACTAAAGGCCCCTCCTATATAAACAACACTTACGAAAATTTCAGTTTCTCCTCTGCTTCTTCTCCTCTGCACCGTCGCCCGCCGCGCCCCCCGTACGTCTCCATCCCTCATCGCCGCCCCCGTCGCCACCCCGTCCCCGTCGTCCCCGTCGTCACCGCCGCCCCGTCCCGGCCCGTCCCACGTCGTCCTCGTCCCCGTTGTCGCCGCCCCGTACGTCCCCGTCGTCGTCGCTGCCCCGGCCCGTACGTCCCCGTCCCCGTCATCGCCGCCCCGTCCCTATCCCCGTCGTCATCATCCCCGTCGTCGCCGCTCCCGTCGCCGCCCCCTGTCGCCTCTCGCCTCGTCGGTGAGCACACACACACACAAACATACATATTTTTAGTTATACAAATAGATAGAAATTTTTCTGTTTTTTAGAAATTGTTAGAAATTTTTCTGTTTTTTAGAAATAGTTAGAAATGTTAGAATTGTTAGAATTGTTAGAAATGTTAAAATTGTTAGAAATTTTTCTGTTTTTTAGTTATAGAAATAGTTATAAAAAAGTTAGAATTGTTAGAAATTTTTCTGTTTTTTAGAAATAGTTAGAAATGTTAGAATTGTTAGAATAGTTAGAAATGTTAGAATTGTAAGAAATTTTTCTGTTTTTTAGTTATAGAAATAGTTATAAAAAAGTTAGAATTGTTAGAAATTTTTCTGTTTTTAGAAATAGTTAGAAATGTTAGAATTGTTAGAATAGTTAGAAATGTTAGAATTGTTAGAAATTTTTCTGTTTTTAGTTATAGAAATAGTTATAAAAAAGTTAGAATTGTTAGAAATTTTTCTGTTTTTTATTTATAGAAATAGTTATAAAAAAGTTAGAAATTTTTATTTTTTTTAGTTCTAGAAATATTAGAAATGTTAGTTATATAGAAATGTTAGAAATTTTAGTTATCAAAATCCAATCATTAAAAAAATGTTACTTTTTGCGGGCATATAGCTAGTATTTGTTCTCGACGATGCCCGGCCTGCATCCTCGCCGTCGACCCGTCCGCGACGACGTCCGACTGACCCATGTCCGGGACTGGGCTCCGCCAGGCTGGCACTGGGAGGTGCTGCATGGAGGGGCGCGCCGCTTGATGACGAACCCGGCCTCGGGTCCCGTCGGCGACCCTGATCTCATTTGGTGGCGTTCGCGTGGGCTAGTTTCGGTGCGGAGGGAGCCGGCCCCGCCGGAGGTGGTACATCGCCGTGTCATCGAGGAGGACGAGGACGTCCATCGCTACATGGTTGCGTTAGAGGGCGGCAGGTTCTCCAATACGTGGCAGTTTCTTCAAGGATCTCACTTCAGCTATGATCCTGTGAGGGTTCCTTCTCTTTAGGTGTCCACCGCCCGCGCCGCAGGAA
>NW_024112837.1:0-36095 GCF_003073215.2 Triticum urartu | reverse complement strand
GGCAGCACAGAACATGTAGGCCCAGTAGGCCTGCTTTGCAGAGGAGCTCGAGAGAGCTACCGCACGGGGGGTTATAAACCAGTGCGGACGCCCCTCGGCTAGCGAGGTGGGACTAAACTTGCCGCACCGCACCTTGCCAGCGCACCCCCTTTAGTACCGGGTGGTGGCACCAACCGGTACTAAAGGGGGGGGCCTTTAGTACCGGTTGGAGCCACCACTGGGTACTAAAGGGGGTGCGGTTCCCGCCGCTTGGCCTGGCCAGAATAGGCCTTTAGTACCGGTTGGTGGCTCCAACCGGTACTAAAGGTCCATCCTATATAACTAAACACTTCAAAAATTTTAGTTTCTCATCTGCTTCTTCTCCTCTGCCCCGTCGCCCGCCGCCCCCGTCTCCATATCCCTCGTCGCCGCCCTCGTCGTCGCCCCATCCGCGTCGTCGCCGCCCCGTCGTCCCCATCGTCACCGCCGCGCCGTCCCGGCCTGTCCCGCGGCGTCCCCGTCCCCGTCATCGCCGCCCCGTCGCCGTCGTCGCCGCCCCGGCCCGTATGTCCCCGTCCCCGTCGTCGCCACCCCGTCCCTGTCCCCGTCGTCGCCATGCCCGTCGTCGCCGCGCCCGTCGCCGTCCCCGTCGCCGCCCCCGTCGCCTCTCGCCTCGCCGGTGAGCACACACACACATACATTTTTTTAGTTTTTTAGTTATAGAAATAGTTATAAAAATGTTAGAATTTTTTCTTTTTTTAGTTATAGAAATAGTTAGTTATATAGCATTGTTAGAAATGTTATAGAAATGTTAGAATTGTTAGAAATTTTTCTGTTTTTTAGTTATAGAAATAGTTATAAAAAAGTTATAATTGTTAGAAATTTTTCTGTTTTTTAGTTATAGAAATAGTTATAAAAAAGTTAGAAATTTTTCTTTTTTTAGTTATAGAAATATTAGAAATGTTATACAAATGTTAGTTATATATATATAGAAATGTTATAATTTTTTTTCTGTTTTTTAGTTATATAAATATTAGAAATGTTAGTTATATAGCATTGTTAGAAATGTTATAGGAATGTTAGTTATATAGAAATGTTAGAAATTTTAGTTATCAAAATCCAATCATTAAAAAAATGTTACTTTTTGCGGGCATATAGCTAGTATTTGTTCTCGACGATGCCCGGCCTGCATCCTCGCCGTCGACCCGTCCGCGACGACGTCCGACTGACCCATGTCCGGGACTGGGCTCCGCCAGGCTGGCACTGGGAGGTGCTGCATGGAGGGGCGCGCCGCTTGATGACGAACCCGGCCTCGGGTCCCGTCGGCGACCCTGATCTCATTTGGTGGCGTTCGCGTGGGCTAGTTTCGGTGCGGAGGGAGCCGGCCCCGCCGGAGGTGGTACATCGCCGTGTCATCGAGGAGGACGAGGACGTCCATCGCTACATGGTTGCGTTAGAGGGCGGCAGGTTCTCCAATACGTGGCAGTTTCTTCAAGGATCTCACTTCAGCTATGATCCTGTGAGGGTTCCTTCTCTTTAGGTGTCCACCGCCCGCGCCGCAGGAACCGCGAGTGTCCTAGATTCTTCTGTAGTATTCGATCTTTATTAGCTACCTTGCCAGTGATGTACTCGATATATAATACTCAAGATGATGTATTCAAGATTATATATTATTCGAGACGATGTATTCGAGATTATATCTATTATTCGAGACGATGTATTCGAGATTATATCTATTATTCGAGACGATGTATTCAAGATTATATCTATTATTCGAGACGATGTATTCGAGATTATATCTATTATTCGAGACGACGTAATTTGAATACTAAATTGTTTTATATTTGTTTTGGCATAGTTAAATAAAAGCTATGACGGACAATACCAACAGAGAGGGAGAACAGACCAAGTTCGATATAATACGCGGGCCGGATGATGATCAGAATGAAGAAGATTATGATGGCTCCGAATTTCTAAACAACACCGGGGAGGGTGATATGATATTCGATCACGACGACCGAATTGGTGAAGTCATGAACTATGAACATGATGAAGAAAATGTTGATCTTGAAACAACAAAGACCGGAGAGGTATATATATTTATATAAGCAGGCATCTGGTGATCATCACATGTTTTAAATGACTTGAAGATATATTAACGAATCGATCTTTCTTCTTTCAGCCATCCGGATCGAGCAAATCTTCAGGCAACAGGACGAAACGAGGCCCGAACAAAAAGTTGAAGGAGGGCGTAAAGTACAATATCGAGGCAATCAGACCTAATGGCGAACCATTAGCGCCTAAGAAGATTGCGGACAAGTTCATTCGTCAGTGCAGAATTCTTGTGAAGGACCAACTCCCGATCTCCCTTCAAGAATGGAGAGAGCCAGCAAAGCCACGTCCAGGAGTTACTTTTGTCAACGACAGACAAAAACATTTGCTTTGGGAAACACTCATGGAACATTTCACCCTACCAGATCATTTCACAGATGCAGATGTGGAGAAAGTCAAGGACGCTGCTCTTAGGAAGATGGCGGTTGCATTCAAGAACCACAAGATTCATGAATGGGCCAAGTACGTCAAGGGAGGAAGGAAGACTCCAGTATTCGAGGGAACACTAGAGAAGCAAAGTGCTCATTGGGACGATTTCGTGAAATTCAAGGATTCGGAATTATCTAAGGAACGGTCCAAAATAAACAACGCCAATGCCGCAAAAAAGGATAAGTTCCATAAGCTGGAGCCAGGTGGCTATGCGGTAGGAATGCCTAAGTGGGATAAGTCTGAGAAAGAGATGCTGGATGCATGTGTCACTCCAGAAACATTGAGCTGGCCCCCCAGGTGCAGGACTTGGTTCTATGCGCATGGGGGGGAGTTGGACCCGAAGACAGGCAAAGTTTCGAAGAAGGCATGTCTGGACGGAGCCGAAGATAAGCTACTTGTTGCAATAGAAGAGGCTCGATCGGGGTTGTTCGAGCCCAACAGAGAGAACGACGAGCTTACGCGTGCCCTGGGAAATCCTTAACATCCGGGAAGAACACGAGGCATGGGCGCTATTCCGTGGTATGAGGGGTTTTCGGACTGGAATGCCGACTACAGAACCCGTGCGAGAAAGAAGATTGCGGAGGAGAAGAAGAGGAAGATGGAGGAGGAGCAGAGGAAGCTAGACTATGAACGCCTTCAAGGCCTAGAATCAGCGCACGCGGACTTGGCAGTCAAATTCCAGCGGCAGCAGGAGCAGATCGACTCACTTAGCCAGCAACGGGGGTCTCAGCAGCTAGCGGATGATCCACCAATGGATAGCACCGTCCCATCCATGCCGAGAAGCAGCGTGGGTTCCGCCCTGGGCGATGCATTGCTGGATAGCTACCCAGTGGATGACATCATGGAGAACACTAACTGCGAGGTACACTTCAAAATGAAGAACATATCCATGAAGGTGGCGGACGCCCTTGCTTTTACAAATCCCCCGAGGCAACCTTCCATTGCAAGCCGATTCCAGCGGGCTATGCTCGTGTCTTGGTTGATGAGGTGGTGGACCAATATTCAGGGCTGGAACTTGACATTCCTGGAGGTGACGATGAGCACACACTAGGAGAGGCCAACCATCGTATCATCCTATGGAGAAAGGATTGCATCATCTTTCGAACGCCACCGCCACCGCGTCATCCGACTCCTTGTCACAGTCTGCCACCGAGTCAGCAGACTCCCGCTCTTCCAAGTCCACCAACGTGTCAGGCCACTCCTCCTCCAAGTCCGGCACAGCTTCAGGCCACTCCTCCTCCAAGTCCGGCAAAGCGTCAGGCCACTCCTCCTCCAAGTCCGGCACAGCTTCAGGCCACTCCTCCTCCTCCAACTCAGCCATGTCAGCCATCTTCGCCGCCTGAGCAATCACGTAAGAGAGCCGCCTCAGCTATGGTGCGTAGCGGTACATGTCGAGGTAGTACTAGAGGTACAGGCGGAGGCAAGCGATTTCAATATGGTCCAAGCCTCGCGCCTCTTCCGCAGAGGCCTTACGACAAGTCTGAGGAGGAAAACGTAGCCATATCGAAGGCCGAGGTGGAAGCCCATTTTGCACCGAAACCACCACCGCCGCCAAGGGAGAAAGTGCCTGTGGAAAAGATTGACCACTTCATTCGTATGGCTAGAGCACCAGCTCCCAAGCCTGTTGACACAGACTATGAGCACCACATCAAGAAGTTAAATCGAGCACGTCTACAGAAATAGGCGAGCTCGAGCTCGAGAAAATCAGCTGGCAAAAGGAGCGGTAAAATCGTTCCCCAGCTGGGAGAACAGGCGGCGCAATCAGTCCCCCCACTTGTTGTGCCAACAACACATGAGAGTAGGCGCGCCCAATATTATTGTGGGCAAACCGTTAACGTTCCCGGGGTGGGCGATGTGGTAATAACCGAGGAGCATATTGCGCAGGCTGAATCGATCGGGATCACTGTTGGACAACTCCTCGATATCGAGCCCAAGTCTCCGACTAGAGAAGAGGAAATAAAACGGAAATATGCCCGGGGCCAACCTTTGGTCGAGCTAGAGGAGGTCAATAAGCTCCCTACGAGAATGTATGAATTGCATCAATGGTACATGGACATTACCAAGATTTCCAATCGAGAGTCCCTCATGGTGAATGTCAACAAGGAGCATTACTACCATAAGAAAGCTGTGACCGTTGAGTATTCAGAACTATTTCAGCTATACAATAAAGACGCACTCGACAAATCTATCATCAGTTGCTATTGTCTGTAAGTGATTTGTTTCTGTAATTTAAGTCTCAAGCTAGCTGTAGTGATCATTTTGATCAATCATTGCCTGTAATTATCCTCACTATATTCTTTTCTGTGGTATTATGCAGCATGAAGATTTATGAAATGAAAAAAGGTGGACGCTATGGCATTGGGTTCATTAACACAAATACCATTAATGAATACACATGGAAAATAGATCCATATCACGAAAAATGTGTAGAGGAAAGCATGCTACAGTTCTTTAAGGAACTCAAATACAATGAAGATATACTACTTCCTTACAACTTCCAGTGAGTCACACTGTCTTGTACTACAAATTCTGTTTTTCCCTACTAGCTATAGCTACATGTTTTTGCTTACATATGCCCGCTTAATTAAGACATGCAAACGTGTGTGCATGCAGATTTCACTGGATCTTGTTAATCATTAAAGTTGATGAAGGAACAGTTGAAGTACTAGACTCAATACTTAAGGAAGCAAGTGACTACACCATCGTGAAGGGGATAGTCAACAGGTAATTTCAATCATTATTAACTATATCTCGGCCTATTTAATTAGTTCGTCATTTCCTGATAACAACTATTTAATAACCCATTTATTCATTTTCTTTGTCGGCGGGCAGGGCTTGGGCAAAGTTCATCAGGGCCACTCCAGGCCCATGGAAACAAAATCTCAAATGGTATCGACCCAAGGTAAGTAATTAAGTAGTACTAGCTAGCTACCATCTCTTTAATTATCATGCTTAATTAATTATTATCTGATCAAATTCCATTCTCGTAAAGGCCCTGAAGCAGGCACCGGGGAATGATCTATGTGCATACTACGTTTGCGAGAACATTCGCATGATGGCGTCCGAAAGGAGCAAATCTCAAAGACAGGAGTGGGTACGATATCGATTGTCAGAACACTATTCACAATTTTTACACCATTATCGATATCTAGTCACACAACTAATACACATGCATATTGATCTCCTTCATAACAGTTCAAAGAGGTGTGGGACAAGCTCCTAGCACAGGACCATATAGAAGCAATTCAAGAGGAAATAGCGGGATTTTTGCTCGACCAGGTCATAGATCCCAAAGGAGAATACTATTACCCGCTACCGCCCCCATGAACCACTTCCAATTGTTATCGTACTATGAAGGCACCAATTAGCTAGGCTAATGTGACTGGCTCCGAAGGCACCAATTAGGAGAAATTGTATATATATATATATACATGTGTGTATATATGTGTGAATTAATTAATGGTGGCTGTGTGAGACATTCGATGATATATATATATATTATGATCGGTTCTACTAGAAATTCTATTTATATATATGCATAACATGTACAATATGTAGTATCGTAAAATACCAGCAAACAAAAAATAATTAAATGGAAAACACAAAATTAAATGAAAAAGAAATCATAAACCCAACCCCCCCCCCAACATTTTAATACCGGTTGGTGACACCAATCGGTACTAAAGGGCTCCCTGCCCCCGAAGCTGGCTCGTGCCATGTGGTTGCCCTTTAGCACCGGTTTGTGCTGAACCGGTACTAAAGGGGGGGGCCTTTAGTGCCTACATTTTAGCGTCGGTTACCAAACCGGCACTAAAGGGCCTTACGAACCGGTGCTATTGCCCGGTTCTGCACTAGTGTGCTTCTGAATATCTTATGCATTGTTATTCATCAGTATGTACTTCATCTGTCTACCATACCATGTTTTTTTACATTGAAGTGTTGTTCTAGTGCTCTGTTGCAATGCCATCTTATTTTCCCAATCATACACGTGTATGTTGCCTTAGTTATTTCTGTATGTATTCCGCTAGCATATAGTTTTACATTCAACTAGTGTTTTTTTGCTATGTTGTCCTGTCGTATCCCTAGCTCTTACACCATACTCCCTCCGTCCGGATTACATGTTGCCGAAATGGATAAAAAAGGATGTATCTAGAACTGAAATACGCCTAGACCCATCCATTTTTTCCGAATGGAGGGAATACATGTCATTATGTCATGCCTTTCTATTCTTTAGTACCTATTCCATCTCTCTGTTGTCGCATGTTTTATAATTAAAGCACCTTTCTTCTATACAAGGCATGCAAGGGGAAGACGACTATTTTAGAATCTGAAGGGTTACAAACAAGGCCTTTGCAAAAGATCCAAACGCCAGGAGATAATAAACAAACTCCAGTTTTTATAGATACTACTCCAGCACAGAGAAACCCAACTCCTACTGATAATAAGCAGATTCCAGTGGCCAAAGAACTAGTCCGCTCCAGTCCAGGAAATATATGTCAACTCAATTCTAAGAAGCGTGTGCATATCCTTGCATCATGAAATTTTATAGCATGCTGATCATATTTTCTACATGTTTCTTTCCCATCTCTCTTTTAGAAAATAAGCTTAACAAATAGAAGAATTTCTGCAATGGTATCGTTTATGAGAAAAGATTCTTGCAGGAATTCTCTGTGCTCCAATGTAGATGTAAGTACCTGTTGTATATCACTATATTTTTACATCAGCATGCATTTTGTTAATCGGCGTGAATCCAACCTTTATCTGATCTAAATTTAGTTGTAGCAAAATGTATGATTAAAGGCCACAATGTTGATTTTTGCAAGGAAAACTGCCTGGTAGTTTTGCATCCTGAGCTGCATGAGTGTACTATCTCATATCAGTGGGTTTGAATACTTTGGTTCTGCAGTGGGTTTTTCAGTGTTTTTTTACTGTGTTGTCCTGTCATATCCCTAGCTCTTACATCATACTCCCTCCGTCCGGATTAAATGTCGCAGAAATGGATAAAACTGGATGTATCTAGAACTGAAATACGCCTAGACCCATCCATTTATTTCTGGATGGAGGGAATACATGTCAATATGGCATGCCTTTCTATTCTTCAGTACCTATTCCATCTCTGCTGTAGCATGTTTTATAACTGAATCACCATTCTTCTATATAAGGCATGCAAGGGGAAGACGACTATGTTAGAATCTGAAGGGTTACAAACCAGGTCTTTGCAAAAGATCCAAACGCCAGGAGATAATAAACGAACTCCATTTTTCATAGATACTGCTCCAGCACAGAGAAACCCAACTCCCACTGATAATAAGCAGATTCCAGTGGCCAAAGAACTAGTCCGCTCCCGTCCAGCAAAAGAATGTCAACTCCACTCTAAGAAGTGTGTGCGTATCCTCGCATCATGAAACTTTATAGCATTCTGATCATATTTTCTACATGTTTCTTACCCATCTCTCCTTTAGAAAATAAGGTTAAATGATACAAGACTTCCTCCATTGGGATCATATTCGAGGAAAATATTTTGTGGGAATTCTCTGTGCTCCAATGCTGATGTAAGTACCTGTTGTATATCACTATATTTTTACATCAGCATGTATTTTGTTAATCGGCGTGAATCTAACCTTTATCTGATCTAAAATTAGTTGTAGCAAAATGTTAAAGGAACCAATGTTGATTTTTGTAAGGAAAAATGCCTAGTAGTTTTGCATACTGAGCTGCATGAATGTACTATCTCATATCACGCACATTACTGAATTGTAGTGCTTCTCTGGTTGCCCATTCATTCATTGTGTCAATGTTGCTTCCGTATTACCTTACCTGGCTGATGATAGTTGTGCCATATTGTGTTAATTTGGTGTAGGCTAGTTGCCCAAATGTTTGTTGTGTCAATGTTGCTTTCCTATTATCTGACTTGGCCAATGATAGCAATTCTAGTGTGTTCATTTTGTGCAGGCTGCTGAAGATAAGAAGACAAACTCTGAAAACAGCAAGGCAACCCCATTGTTTCTTTCTAGTAAATCTAGGCCAGGTAATATGGCAATAACTCATTATTAATCTGTTTGGTTCCCGTTCTAATTTATGTTATGATGCAGTGGTCGAGACACTCTCCACTATCAATAATACAAGCCTTCCAAAATCGCCATCTGAATCTGTTCAGTATCCTCTGTCTCGAATGCAACGGAATAAATGTATGTTTGTGAACAAATTAATGACTAAAGCAATGATGGAAATGGTGGATGAATCAGAGGTGCAGAGTCGTGCGACACAACAACTAATCAATGTTTTCAGAGACAGTGTAGCAAAGCAGCAACAACTTGCTCACATGCTTATGGGCGTCATCTGTGGTGAGGTTGCAGATTGTGACGTTGTAGATGGTTAGGTTCTGCTCATTTATTTGCAGGTTGTGGATGTAATTTCCTGTAATATATGATGGATGTGCAATGTTATTCCCTGTATGTCGTACCTTTGCTTGATCGGTTTTGGTCCTGTGCATAATTGCTCGTCATAATGGGCTCAAATTATCTAATTTGGCCTAAAGACATGAACGAACTTTAGTGGGCCTATTAAGTTAATGGGTCATTACTAGGCCGAAAGTTAATGGTCGGCCCTCTTACCTCCCGGGTCGTTAACAGGCCGTTACTAAGTTTGGGCTACATATGGCCCTACTATACTGTAGGCCTTCAGCAGGCCGAAAGAGACAGCGGGCTTGTACTGGACCATGAAGAGCATGTGCCGCTAAGAGGCCGAAAGTCAGGTCGTATTGTAAACGACCCAACTGTGTTGTGGGCCTTTAGCAGGCCGAAAGAGAAACTGGGCTGGTATTGGACCATGAAGGGGATGGGCCGTTAAAAGGCCAAAACTAAGGTCCGACTACAAATGGCCCAACTCATTTATGGTCCGTTAACAGGCCGAAAGGCACATAGGGCCGGGAATTGGCCCAACACTTAAATGGGTCGCTAAAAGGCCGAAACTCAGGTCCGACTACAAATGGCCCAACTGATTCATGGGCCGTCAACAGGCTAAAAGTGACACCGGGCCAGAAATTGGCCCAACACTTAAATGGGCCGCTAAAAGGCCGAAACTCAGGTCCGACTACAAATGGCCCATCAGATTTATGGGCCATTAACAGGCTGAAAGACACACCGGGCCAGAAATTAGCCCAACATTTAAATGGGTCGCTAAAAGGCCGAAAGATGTACATCCTGAAAATTGGCCCATCCATTAAATGGGCCGTTAACAGGCCTAAATCTCATCGGGACAATATTGAGCCCAAATATATAGCGGGCTGTTAACGGGCTCGAACTGACGATGGGCTGCAATGGTGTCAAATCTTTAACGGGCCGTTGACGGGCCGAATTGGCACATCTTGTATGGGCCGTGGGCTTAAATGGACCTGACACAAGTATGCCTTATATGGGCCGGCCTAATAATTTTTACTGGGCCCGCCTTTTTCACCGGAATGGGCCACTGTTGGGCCGTGCCACATGTCGACCTATCATAGGCGCCTCCTGTCCAATGAGTGGATGACATCTGTCCCAACGGTGAGGCAACACGTGTTTCCTTTGGCCAGTCCGAATTTTACACGTGGAAATTTCCCATTGGTCAGGGCTGTTAACGGGTTATCGGATCCAAAATCCGACCCGATAGATCAACGGCGTTCCGTTACAATGGATGCCATGTGTCGGTCACCCTTGACGAAAGCACTTCTGTGACGCGCGATTTATCATCATGCAAGTGGACACTTCCGTGATGATAATTTTGGTAATGTCAAGGAACACTTCTACGACAGCACATGTATGACTATCTTGATTCTGTCATAAAATCGTCATGGATGTACATGCATGACAAAAAACGCGACCTACTGTGACAAACACGTATCATCACGGAAGTGTATTTTTTTGTAGTGCAAGGAAATGTGTTGCTTATTCAAATAGCATGCCACCCCTGCATGCGTATGCATGGGCCACCTTTTCCGAGAGTGTCTCTCTGTAAAGCATCTAACCTAGATCTCTTTCCTTCTTGTGCATTCTCGATAATATGTATTATACTTTTTTGTTGTTGTTTTCTTTCATGCTTGGCAAACAACCTTAGCACATCATAATTACCGTCTTGTGTTTTCTTCTTCGGATGGGCCTCGTCCGGTTCTAGAGACCGGCACCCCTCCGGTGGCCCCGGCGGTCTAGGGTGTTGTTCGGCACCTAGAGGGGGTAGGCCACGGGGAATAACTGCTTCTTCGTGTTAGTGCATGTCATCGCGAGATGACAGACCAAGTCTAGGCCCGTTCTGTCACGGGATCACCCACCGAAGACTTTGTCTCGGGGACGAACGCAGCCAGTCCTCGAAGTTCCCACCCGTGTGTGTGGTTTGTGAGGCACGTGCCACGTCAAGGATGTGTGTTGCTTATTCAAATAGCACACCACCCCTTCATGCATATGCATGGGCCATGCGCATGTAGGGATTCCCTCCCCCCCTCGGGCGGTCTCCATATCAAGCACCCATCCGGTGGCCCCGGCGGTCTAGGGCATTATTCGGCACGGAGAGGGTGTAGTCCATGGTGAATATCTGCTTCTCCGTGTTAGTGCATGTCATCGCGAGATGACAGACCAAGTCTAGGCTCGTTCTGTCACGGGATAACCCACCGAAGATTCTGTCTCAGGGACGGACGCAACCGGTCCTCGACGTTCCCGCCTGTGTGTGTGGTTTGTGAGGCATGTGTCACGTCAAGGACATGCGTTGCTTATTCAAATAGCACACCACCCCTGCATTCATATGCATGGGCCACAAGCATGTAGGGGTGCCCTCCCCCCCCCTCGGGCGGTCTCTATATCGAGCACCCATCCGGTGGCCCCGGCGGTCTAGGGCATTATTCGGCATCGAGAGTGTGTAGTCCACGGTGAATAACTGCTTCTCCATGTTAGTGCATGTCATCGCGAGATGACAGGACAAGTCTAGGCCCATTCTTCGAGATAGTCTATGGGTATCTAGAGGGAATGTGTCCGGTTTGTGCAGGAAGTGCGGGTCCTGTTGCTTTGTTGGCCTCGAAACTTCTTGTGCTCTCAAAGGAAGCCATCGCATGCATATGCATGGGCTATCCGGTGTCCTCGGTGGTCTAGGAAGTTGACCGGCACCGAGAGAGGGGGTAGGCCACGGTCAACAACTGCTTCTTCTCATGTTTATTACTTTACACTCTTTAAAGTTCTCTCTCGGTGCCGGTCTAGAAAGTTGACCGGCACCGAGAGAGGGGGTAGGCCACGTGTTGGGAAACGTAGTAATTTCAAAAAAATTCCTACGCACACGCAAGATCATGGTGATGCATAGCAACGAGAGGGGAGAGTGTTGTCTACGTACCCTCGTAGACCGACAGCGGAAGCGTTATGACAACGCGGTTGATGTAGTCGTACGTCTTCACGGCCCGACCGATCAAGCACTGAAACTACAGCACCTCCGAGTTCTAGCACACGTTCAGCTCGATGATGATCCCTGGACTCCGATCCAGCAAAGTATCGGGGAAGAATTCCGTCAGCACGACGGCGTGGTGACGATCTTGATGTTCTACTGTCGCAGGGCTTCGCCTAAGCACCGCTACAATATTATCGAGGATTATGGTGGAGGGGGGCACCGCACACGGCTAAGAGAATGATCGTGAAGATCAACTTGTGTTTCTATGGGGTGCCCCCTGCCCCCGTATATAAAGGAGTGGAGGAGGGGAGGGCCGGCCCTCTCTTTGGCGCGCCCTAGGGGAGTCCTACTCCCACCGGGAGTAGGATTCCCCCTTTCCTAGTCCAACTAGGAGTCCATTCAAGTAGTAGGAGTAGGAGACAAGGAAGGGGAAGAGGGAAGAGAAGGAAGGAGGGGGCGCCGCCCCTCCCCTTAGTCCAATTCGGACTAGTCAATGGGGGGGGCGCGCGGCCTGCCTCTCCCTCTCCCCTAAAGCCCAATAAGGCCCATATACTTCTTCTCCCGTATTCCCATAACTCCCCGGTACTCCGAAAAATACCCGAACCACTCGGAACCTTTCCGATGTCCGAATATAGTCGTACAATATATCGATCTTTGTGTCTCGACCATTTCGAGACTCCTCGTCATGTCCCCGATCTCATCCGGGACTCCGAAATCCTTCGGTACATCAAAACTCATAAACTCATAATATAATTGTCATCGAAACCTTAAGAGTGCGGACCCTACGGGTTCGAGAACAATGTAGACATGACCGAGACTCGTCTCCGGTCAATAACCAATAGCGGAACCTGGATGCTCATATTGGCTCCTACATATTCTACAAAGATCTTTATCGGTCAGACCGCATAACAACATACGTTGTTCCTTTTGTCATCGGTATGTTACTTGCCCGAGATTCGATCGTCGGTATCTTAATACCTAGTTCAATCTCGTTATCGGCAAGTCTCTTTACTCGTTGTGTAATACATCATCTCGCAACTAACTCATTAGTTGCAATGCTTGCAAGGCTTAAGTGATGTGCATTACCGAGAGGGCCCAGAGATACCTCTCCGACAATCGGAGTGACAAATCCTAATCTCGAAATACGCCAACCCAACATGTACCTTTGGAGACACCTGTAGAGCTCTTTTATAATCACCCAGTTACGTTGTGACATTTGGTAGCACACAAAGTGTCATGGATTTGTCACGGCAGATGTCCTCATGAAAGGACTTAATCGCGAGGCCAACGCATCTGTGTGGTAGCTTGAAGGGGTTGAGCGGAATCGAGAGACGCAACACACAAGACGAGGATTTAGACAGCTTCGGGCCCCGGGAAACATCATCCGGTAATAACCCTGCATGTTGTTTATGGCTAGGTCTCATTATGATCATGAGTGAGTCGCCGTAAGCCGGCTCTCCTAGTTGTGTCTAGCCCTAGAGATTGTTTCTTCTTGCCCGTCCCTCTTTGGGGAGCCCTACCCCTCCTTATAAAAGTTAGAGGGGCGGGTTACATGTGGAGTCCTAGTAGGACTAGGACTAGTCTATCTTCTCTTACAAGCTGATTACAAGTCCGGGTCTTGCTTCCTCGTAAAAGAGATATTCCTCACGCCTTTCCTCTTAAGCTGTCCTACCATAATGTAAGCCGGCCTTCTGGGCCTTGAGCCTCCTGGGCCCCCGGGTCTTGTCGCTCCTCCGATCCGCTTGCCAGGTCACCCATAAGTCGCCAGGATCGGGCGAGTTACTTGGTGTGTCATCCAGTCAGACCGGGTCATTCGTGAGTCGCTAAGTCCGGCTGGGTTATACATCCATCCGGGTCATATCGCGGGGTATATCCCCGACATTAGCCCCCAAGCTTAATTTGGATTTATCCATGTTAAACTGATCTGCAAATAAACACAAAAACAAATTGACAGGTTATACTCTGGGTTAAATATTTTTGTAAGCCGGCACTTGATCATCTTTAAGTCCTTGTCATCTCCTCCTTCTGGAAAGTCCGGCTTAATAGGCCAGCTTCATATTCAATTTGCTGACATTGGTCTCTTGTTGAGAAATATTGTAAGAGATAATCCACTTGAGTCGGCTTTCAATGCTCTGACTTGACAAAAATATTGGTCTTCAAATATTCAACTTATATTCAGCCGGCTTGAAGATATAAAACTTGCCGGTTTACGATTACCAAAATTGCCGGGTTATAAATAGATGATGCCGAGCCATAATTGTCGCCGACGCCGGTTTATGATTTTTGCAGACACCGGGTCAATCTAATTTACTCAAACTGAAAATTTGAAGATATTTCTCCCTTATATCCATATTACCTGTATCTCCCAAGGGCCGGTTTAATCAGTATGAATAAGCCGGGACATATCACCATGGCTTTAAATAAAATCCAGTTGTGTTGCTCCCATGAGTCGGCTATAGTCATAGTAGTGTAGTCGGGTCATCCTAGAATTGTCTTCAGCAAAGAGCAATATGCATTAGCCCCCAAGTGTCGGGTCATTATGTAATAATGAGCAAGGACTTTGTAAATATGATTACGTAAATTTGAGCAGTAACGTGTAGCCCCCAAGGGCCGGCTTAGTAATATAATACTGAGCTGGGACTTTTCATTGAAAATAATATCATATGATGTAACCCCCATCTTGGGGCTTGAACCCACGTCCACAAGGTTAAGAGCTTTGTGCTTTACCAACTGAGCAGTGGATCCTTCAATATAATGGAATAAGGCTTGTGTATCTTGAATTTTACCAGGAGCAATTGGTAGCCCCCAAGGGCCGGCTCATTACAATGGGATGAGTCGGGTCTTCAATAAGGCCAATAAAAATGACTTTGCATTAGCCCCCAAGTGTCATGGTGAATGCTTGGAGCGACATGAGACTTGCATATTTGATGTAACCTCAACTTGAATAATGTAGCCCCCAAGTGCCGGGTCGTAACCCTGCAGCGACTCGGGACTATTTCCTCCATTGTAAAATAAATCATGCCCATTGATAAAGATAATAGTTGTTGCGCTAAAGCGACTTTGAAAACCTCAGCCATAATACTGGTTATTGATAATCATAATAGAAATCCAGCCATGTTGGCTATTCAAGATTTGAATAATATAATCTGGTATGAAAACCTCAATCATTCAATATCATCATGAAAATCCAGCCATGTTGGCTATTAAAGATTTGAATAACCCGGTTTGAAAGCCTCAATCATTCAATATCATAACGAAAATCCAGCCAAGTTTGGCTATTTAAAGATTTCAAATACCTTATCTTTTGACAAGTAAATCCGGAGTTTAAATACCCAGCGGCTATTGGCCGATGGCGATTCAATACGCCTTCATTGTAAACCGGAATTTTTATGACCCGGCGGCTTATAGCCTTTTGAGAAAAATCCAGAACGGATAATCATTTTGAAGCATCAACTTTGGTAATGAGCTTGAACTTAATCATTTATACGTCATATTTCTGCAAATCCTGTAGAGAGTTTAAACAACATATGCCCTGGCGACTTAGCATCAAAACCATGGCGGGTCATAATATCTCACATATAACCACTGTGATATTGAATTTGTACTGCCGGCTTATATAACCTGTGCAGTAAGGGTGATAACCCAATCCTTAGAAGCTAATGCTTCCACATAGATAATGATTGTCATAAACTGGCGACTTATAGTCAAAAGTCAAGCCAGTTTAAGCATAAAACACTTATATATATTTGAGATATAATCCCAAAAAGGTCTCAAGTTAAGTAATTGTGGCTGCAATAAACTTTACCAGAGACAGAATAAAACTTTTTGAGGCTTCTGATTCGGATACGATCAGTAAACCGTTCCAAAGGGGTTAAACTAAGATTCGAATACGATCATATAGCCCCCAGTGGCTTTGGCGATGCCGATCAAGTGGGTATCGACAGCTATGTTCTCTTTGGTTCGAATACGACCTATGTTTGAACAGGAAGCCCCCAAGTGACCATTAAGAGTTGTTTAGCGACGCTGATTTGAATACGATCCACGTCGATTCCCAAAGGGGTTGACCTATGATTCGGATACGATCAAGAAGCCCCCAAGTAGGTTCGGCAGTTTGCCAATCAAAAGGGTATCGACAGCTATGTTCTCTTTGGTTCGAATACGACCTATGTTTGAACAGGAAGCCCCCAAATGACCATAAATTTAGTATTACGCCGATCAAGAGGGTACCGACAGCTATGCTCGATGAGCAGGAAGCCCCCAAGTGACCATAATAAGATAAGCCATAAGGCAGGATATTCATGTTTGAACCGCGCATCATGGCAGCAAGTTCTTTTTGGCAACCTTTAACTTTTCTTAGAACTCGAACTTGCGAGAGATTAATTCTTTTGAGCCGGAACTTTAAACCGGATTTGAAAGCTTCAAAAATTTGTAAGAGACAAATTTACCTTGAGCCGGATTTTGAACAGGATGGTAAACCGGAAGCATCATTCTGAGCCGGAATTTTTCTGACGGCTTTTTAAATTTTCATTGATAGAGCAGTAATCTCCGGGGCCGGGTTATTTTTCCCTCCAATGTCCCGGAATTCTTGAATGTATTGAAACCAGCCAGTTCTGCCGAGTCATACCATTGTAGCCCCCGAGTCTCAAGACGAGTCAAGGAGTTGGCTTGAGATTCTCCATATTTGACCATAGGAGAAGCTGCATATCATTGCGTTGATAGCGCGATGTGAATCCATAGAAGATTGAGGTGACTGCGGCGGGGTTTATAAATGATCCCGTATGAGCCGTGTCAGCAACTCGACCAATGGTTCCTTCCAACTGGCTGTTTGAAGTTTAACCAAACTGTAGTGGTGGCGACTTGTGTGCCTGCCCATTGAGCCATCCAGTGCAGACGGCGGCTGATAATACATGATAATTTGCCTCCAATTTGTTGGAAGAAAACCGGGCTTCCCAAGCAGTGACTTGCTCATGCTCAAGAATAGCTCATGCAGACAGGTGCAGCCCAGTGTGTTGATGTAGACCAGGCCGCGAGAGACGGACGGTAAAGACGACCGCAACATCTGAGGCGGCACAGACAGATGAACCGGCCGCAGCATTGTAAACCGGTGCGGACGGGCAAGTTGTCCTTCTCGTTGTAAGCCGGCGTGGTCGCGAGAGACGGCCACGGCGTTGTAAGCCGGTGCGGGAGTCCGTTGAGTAACGACGACCACCTGTGCCCAAAGATGTTGGCGTGCCTCCATCTCCGTGGTATAATATCACTTTTTGTCATAAATAATTGCCCTGCATAAACAATATTGCAGACCAAGGCAAAGACAAACTTGTTCTTTGACAAAAACAACATGTGCTAATAAAACAAACTTGGATGAATATCACCTGATTTGTTTGGACGACGGATGATCCGTTTATTGCGACAGAGGTGGCTCAGGCAGACCAGCGACTCAATATAGTTCCGGCGGCTCAGGCAGGCCGACGACTTAATATAACCCCGACGGCTCAAAGCGGCAAGGGTGGCTCAACGCGGTTCCGGCGGGTTGATGTAGATCAAGCTGCACGGGCGATGACTTGCGCACACCTGTTCCATCAGTAAGTGGGCGCAGACACCGGTGCGTAATGGTGCTGACCTACATTTCATATGCACAACGTGGCACCACCTTTGCTGTACACAAAAATATATAGATCAAAGTAATTCTTCTTTGATAAAAAACAATATGTTTAATAAAATAAACTTAGATGGATATCACCTGATGTACTTTGATGCCAGATGATTCAAACACAGCATCATGGATCACCTTAGTAATTTCAACGGCGATTTGGCAACTCTGTCCTCTTGCAAACAGCAAAGGCAAAGTGGTGGCTTACGAGGCTATGTGTAGCCCCCAACCACAGCAGAACCGGATCTGGGCCGCTCAAGAAGGACCCTCTGGGTCATGTTGACCCCCCTTTTTTCTCTTTTTTTCAATTCATGTGTGCGTCTGGTTCTCGTACTCCTTCCGGCCGGCTGGCAGTTATTTGCAGAAAGCCTTGAACATGCAGAAAACACTTGCCTTCATCAATCCACGTACATGGATAGAACAGGAATGACTAGTATAGCTTGTCTCCGTGCAAGAATTGAGGCCTTGGTGCAACTCGGAACACGGCGGCGACTTAGTGGCGAAAACGGAGACTGGCGGAAGCAACCCGGCAGTCGAGGCACAGTTGGCAAGGCTCCGGGTGTCGCGAGGTTCGCGCGGGGCGGTTTGGAACGAGGTCAAAGCAGAGTCCGAATCCACCTCTGTCCCTGTCTTCGTCTTGGCTTGGTTTGATCAATCCACATGAGCAATGCAATACTCAATCACTTGGACACAAACACAGAAGGCAGCTGGGTTGATTTCGGCCAGCAGCGGATGTACACTGTAGACACACTGTATTATGAGGCGATTGAATCAACTTGGCTCTCTCCACAGAACGTCTTGTCAAAACGAAGCAAAAGGCAGTTACACGAGGTGCGGCCACGATGGTGAAGACCGTTGACTTGGCAGCAGCGGCCCAAGCAGCTGGCAGCTCACTATGGAATAATGAAGCGACGGGCTGAACGGGAGGCGGTTCGTGGCAGAAATTGGTCATCTCAAGGCCGAAGCAAAGCGCGGCCATGCAAGTTGAGTGCGGTCAGCGACGGCTCTCCCGCTGCAGTGGTTGCGGTGCGGGGGTTACCATCGGAGCGGGACGGCTCGCGGTAGTGCGTGAGCCGGAGCGATTCTTGCGAGTCCGAAGCGGAGCGCACGCGTCCTGGCGAGTCCAAGGCAAAGATCGAATCCAACTCGATGCCGCAAGAAGCAGCAATGGCCAGACGGCGCGGGGCGGAGCCGCCACCGCGGACCGAACAAAGCGCAGAGATCGCAGATACTTGGGGAGCCTGCGGGCGGCTCACGGCTCGGAGTCACCGCAGAAAGCCGGCAACTCAGGAGTGGAGCTAGGCAGGTCAATGGGGCGAGGGCAGCTCGGGGCCGGCTACAGCGGCTGACGCAGAAGCGATGGAGATCCGCGGCTGCAGTGGTCAGGTCGTGCCGTCGATTTTTAACTCGGTGGTAGCATGACCCGGAGTTTGACCCAGGAGGCAGCGCGGCGAAGCCGGCTCAGGCTCGGAACGGTAGCGGAAGCGGGCGCCTCGAGGCGAGGGCGCGGCCTCGGTCGATGAACGAGTCTGGGTCATGGCCGGCTCTGTTTCCGATTCATAGGATTCTTTAAAAAATTCCCCTCTGAGTCTTTGTCGTAGTCTTCTTTCCTTCTTTTCCTTTTATTGTTTCCTCGGCTTTGGCAATTCTCACGGAGAGCCGGCGTGGCACCGGCGGTTCACGGTGAAAACGACTCATGGTAGAAACCAACAGTGGAAACAACCCACGGCGGCGGCTTGGAATAACTTGTCCTTGTGCATGTTGATGATTTGCACCCATCGGATTTCAGCGTACTAATATTGAACCAAACGAAAACCTTCGCGATCTTTTGTGATAGTCTCGCCAATCGCCCGGGTAACCTTCATTAATCTTTAATTTCCAATCTTGATCAAAGCTGATGTAGATCCTTTCAAACCTTTCTCAGAATATTTGCAAACTTCTCGAAACCTTAGTTAAGATCCCTCCAAGAACTCAACACCACCATGCGCGAGCTCCAAGGTGGGCGCCAACTGTCGTGGATTTGTCACGGCAGATGTCCTCATGAATGGACTTAATCGCGAGGCCAACGCATCTATGTGGTAGCTTGAAGGGGTTGA
This sequence comes from Triticum urartu, assembly GCF_003073215.2. Lineage (NCBI taxonomy): Eukaryota > Viridiplantae > Streptophyta > Magnoliopsida > Poales > Poaceae > Triticum > Triticum urartu. The sequence continues at coordinate 16,430 of NW_024112837.1, read as the reverse complement.
GCGGAATCGAGAGACGCAACACACAAGACGAGGATTTAGACAGCTTCGGTCCCCGGGAAACATCATTCGGTAATAACCCTACATGTTGTTTATGGCTAGGTCTCATTATGATCATGAGTGAGTCACCATAAGCCGGCTCTCCTAGTTGTGTCTAGCCCTAGAGATTGTTTCTTCTTGCCCGTCCCTCTTTGGGGAGCCCTGCCCCTCCTTATATAAGTTAGAGGGGCGGGTTACATGTGGAGTCCTAGTAGGACTAGGACTAGTCTATCTTCTCTTACAAGCTGATTACAAGTCCGGGTCTTGCTTCCTCGTAAAGGAGATATTCCTCACGCCTTTCCTCTTAAGCCGGCCTACCATAACGTAAGCCGGCCTTCTGGGCCTTGAGCCTCCTGGGCCCCCGGGTCTTGTCGCTCCTCCGATCCGCTTGCCAGGTCACCCATAAGTCGCCAGGATCGGGCGGGTTACTTGGTGTGTCATCCAGTCAGAGCAGGTCATTCGTGAGTCGCTAAGTCCGGCTGGGTTATACATCTAGCCGGGTCATATCGCGGGGTATATCCCGACACAAAGTGTTCCTCCGGCAAACGGGAGTTGCATAATCTCATAGTCATAGGAACATGTATAAGTCATGAAGAAAGCAATAGCAACATACTAAACGATCGGGTGCTAAGCTAATGAAATGGGTCATGTAAATAACATCATTCTCCTAATGATGTGATCCCGTTAATCAAATGACAACACATGTCTATGGTTAGGAAACATAACCATCTTTGATTAACGAGCTAGTCAAGTAGAGGCATACTAGTGACACTTTGTTTGTCTATGTATTCACACATGTATTATGTTTCCGGTTAATACAATTCTAGCATGAATAATAAACATTTATCATGAAATAAGGAAATAAATAATAACCTTATTATTGCCTCTAGGGCATATTTCCTTCAGTCTCCCACTTGCACTAGAGCCAATAATCTAGATCACATCGCCATGTGATTTAACATCAATAGTTCACATCACCATGTGATTAACACCCATAGTTCACATCGTCATGTGACCAACACTCAAAGGGTTTACTAGAGTCAGTAATCTAGTTCACATCTATCTGTGATTAACACCTAAAGAGTGCTAAGGTGTGATCATGTTTTGCTTGTGAGAGAAGCTTAGTCAACGAGTCTGCCAAAATTCAGATCCGTATGTATTTTGCAAATTTCTATGTCTACAATGCTCTACATGGAGCTACTTTAGCTAATTGCTACCACTTTCAATATGTATCCAGATGAAGATTTAGAGTCATCCGGATCAGTGCCAAAAACTTGTATCGACGTAATCCTTTTACGACGAACCTTTTGTCACCTCCATAATCGAGAAACATATCCTTATTCCACTAAGGATAATTTTGACCGATGTCCAGTGATCTACTCCTAGATCACTATTGTACTCCCTTGACAAAATCAGTGTTGGGTATACAATAGATCTGGTTCATAGCATGGCATACTTTATAGAACCTATGGCTGAGGCATAGGGAATGACTTTCATTCTCTTTCTATCTTCTGCCGTGGTCGGGCTTTCAGTCTTACTCAATTTCACACCTTGTAACATAGGCAAGAACTCTTTCTTTGACTGTTCCATTTTGAACTACTTCAAAATTTTGTCAAGGTATGTACTCATTGAAAAAACTTATCAAGCGTCTTGATCTATCTCTATAGATCTTGATGCTTAATATGTAAATAGCTTCGCCGAGGTCTTTCTTTGAAAACTTCTTTCAAACACTCCTTTATGCTTTGCAGAATAATTCTACATTATTTCCGATCAATAATATGTCATTCACATATACTTGTCAGAAATGTTGTAGTGCTCCCACTCACTTTCTTGTAAATACAGGCTTCACCACAAGTCTGTAAAAAACTATATACTTTGATCATCTCATCAAAGCGCATATTCCAACTCCGAGATGCTTGCACCAGTCCACAGATGGATCGCTAGAGCTTGCATATTTTGTTAACACTTTTAGGATTGACAAAACCTTCTGGTTGCATCATATACAACTCTTCTTTAAGAAATCTATTAAGGAATGCAGCTTTGTTTATCCATTTGCCAGATTTCATAAAATGCGGCAATTGCTAACGTGATTCGGACAGACTTAAGCATAGATACGAGTGAGAAACTCTCATCGTAGTCAACATCTTGAACTTGTCGAAAACCTTTTTGTGACAATTCTAGCTTTGTAGATAGTAACACTACTATCAGCATCCGTCTTCCTCTTGAAGATCCATTTATTTTCAATTGCTTGCCGATCATCGGGCAAGTCAACCAAAGTCCATACTTTGTTTTCATACATGGATCTCATCTCAGATTTTATGGCTTCAAGCCATTTTGCGGAATCTGGGCTCACCATCGCTTCTTCATAGTTCGTAGGTTCATCATGATCTAGTAGCATGATTTCCAGAACAGGATTACCGTACCACTCTGGTGCGGATCTTACTCTGGTTGATCCACGAGGTTCAGTAATAACTTGATCTGAAGTTTCATGATCATCATCATTAACTTCCGCACTAATTGGTGTAGGTGTCACAGAAACCATTTTCTGTGATGAACTACTTTCCAATAAGGGAGCAGGTACAGTTACCTCATCAAGTTCTACTTTCCTCCCACTCACTTCTTTCGAGAGAAACTCCTTCTCTAGAAAGGATCCATTCTAAGCAACGAATATCTTGCCTTCGGATCTGTGATAGAAGGTGTACCCAACTGTCTCCTTTGGGTATCCTATGAAGACACATTTCTCCGATTTGGGTTTGAGCTTATCAGGATGAAACTTTTTCACATAAGCATCACATCCCCAAACTTTAAGAAACGACAAGTTCGGTTTCTTGTTAAACCACAGTTCATATAGTGTCGTCTCAACGAATTTAGATGGTGCCCTATTTAACGTGAATGCAGCTATCCCTAATGCATAACCCCAAAATGATAGTGGTAAATCGGTAAGAAACATCATAGATTGCACTATATCCAATAAAGTACGGTTATGACGTTCGGACACACCATTATGCTGTGGTGTTCCAGGTGGCATGAGTTTGTGAAACTATTCCACATTGTTTTAATTGAAGACCAAACTCGTAACTCAAATATTCGTCTCTGCGATTAGATTGTAGAAACTTTATTTTCTTGTCACGATGATTTTCCACTTCACTCTGAAATTCTTTGAACTTTTCAAATGTTTCAGACTTATGTTTCATCAAGTAGATATACTCATATCTGCTCAAATCATCTGTGAAGGTCAGAAAATAACAATACCCGCCGCGAGCCTCAACACTCATCGGATCGCATAGATCAGTATGTATTATTTCCAATAAGTCAGTTGCTCGCTCCATTGTTCCAGGGAACGGCGTTTTAGTCATCTTACCCATGAGGCATGGTTCGCAAGCATCAAGTGATTCATAATCAAGTGATTCCAAAAACCCATCAGCATGGAGTTTCTTCATGCGCTTTACACCAATATGACCTAAAAGGCAGTGCCACAAATAAGTTGCATTATCATTATTAACTTTGCATCTTTTGGTTTTAATATTATGATTATGTGTATCACTACGATTGAGATCCAACGAACTATTTTCATTGGGTGTGTAATCATATAAGGTTTTATTCATGTAAACAGAACAACAATTTATTCTCTTACTTAAATGAATAACCGTATTACAATAAACATGATCAAATCATATTCATGCTCAACGCAAACACCAAATAACACTTATTTAGGTTCAACACTAATCCCGAAAGTATATGGAGTGTGCGATGATGATCATATCAATCTTGGAACCACTTCCAACACACATCGTCACTTCACCCTTAACTAGTCTCTGTTTATTCGGCAACTCCCGTTTTGAGTTACTAATCTTAGCAACTGAACTAGTATCAAATACTGAGGGGTTGCTATAAACACTAGTAAAGCACACATCAATAACATGTATATCAAATATACTTATGTTCACTTTTCCATCCTTCTTATCCGCCAATCACTTGGGGTAGTTCCGCTTCAAGTGACCAGTCCCTTTGCAGTAGAAGCACTTAGTCTTAGGCTTAGGACCAGACTTGGGCTTCTTCACTTGAGTAGCAACTTGCTTGCCGTTCTTCTTGAAGTTCCCCTTATTTCATTTGCCCTTTTCTTGAAACTAGTGGTCTTGTCTACCATCAACACTTGATGTTTTTCTTGATTTCTACCTTCGTCGATTTTAGCATCACGAAGAGCTTGGGAATCGTTTCTGTTATCCCTTGCATATTATAGTTCATCACGAAGTTCTACTAACTTAGTGATCGTGACTAGAGAATTTTGTCAATCACTATTTTATCTGGAAGATTAACTCCCACTTGATTCAAGCGATTGTAGTACCCAGACAATCTGAGCACATGCTCACTAGTTGAGCGATTCTCCTCCATCTTTAGCTATAGAACTTGTTGGAGACTTCATATCTCTCAACTCGGGTATTTTCTTGAAATATTAACTTCAACTCCTGGAACATCTCATATGGTCCATGACGTTCAAAACGTCTTTGAAGTCCCGATTATAAGTCGTTTAAGCATGGTGCACTAAACTATCAAGTAGTCATCATATTGAGCTAGCCAAACGTTCATAACGTCTGCATCTGCTCCTGCAATAGGTCTGTCACCTAGTGGTGCATCAAGGACATAATTCTTCTGTGCAGCAATGAGGATAAACCTCAGATCATGGATCCAATCCGCATCATTGCTACTAACATCTTTCAACACAATTTTCTCTAGGAACATATCAAAATAAACATATGAAAGCAACAACGCGAGCTATTGATCTACAACATAGATATGCTAATACTACCAGGACTACGTTCATGATAAATTAAAGTTCAATTAATCATATTACTTAAGAACTCCCACTTAGATAGACATCCCTCTAATCCTCTAAGTGATCACGTGATCCAAATCAACTAAACCATGTCCGATCATCACGTGAGATGGAGTAGTTTCAATGGTGAACATCACTATGTTGATCATATCTACTATATGATTCACGCTCGACCTTTCGGTCTCCGTGTTCCGAGGCCATATCTGTATATGCTTGGCTCGTCAAGTATAACCTGAGTATTCCGTGTGTGCAACTGTTTTGCACCCGTTGTATTTGAACGTAGAGCCTATCACACCCGATCATCACGTGGTGTCTCAGCACGAAGAACTTTTGCAACGGTGCATACTCAGGGAGAACACTTCTCGATAATTAGTGAGAGATCATCTTAAAATGCTACCGTCAATCAAAGCAAGATAAGATGCATAAAAAATAAACGTCACATGCAATCAATATAAGTGATATGATATGGCCATCATCATCTTGTGCTTGTGATCTCCATCTTCGAAGCACCGTCATGATCACCATCGTCACTGGCTGACGCCTTTATCATCATCGTAGCATCGTTGTCGTCTCGCCAATCTTATGCTTCCACGACTATCGCTACCGCTTAGTGATAAAGTAAAGCATTACAGCGCAATTGCATTGCATACAATAAAGTGACAACCATATGGCTCCTGCCAGTTGCCGATAACTCGGTTACAAAACATGATCATCTCATACAATAAAATTTAGCATCATGTATTGACCATATCACATCACAACATGCCCTGCAAAAACAAGTTAGACGTCCTCTACTTTGTTTGTTGCAAGTTTTACGTGGCTGCTACGGGCTTAAGCAAGAACCAATCTTACCTACGCATCAAAACCACAACGATAGTTTGTCAAGTTGGTGCTATTTTAACCTTCGCAAGGACAGGGCGTAGCGACACTCGGTTCAACTAAAGTTGGAGAAACTAACACCCCCAGCCACCTGTGTGCAAAGCACGTCGGTAGAACCAGTCTCGCGTAAGCGTACGCGTAATGTCGGTCCGGGCCGCTTCATCCAACAATACCGCCGAACCAAAGTATGACATGCTGGTAAGCAGTATGACTTATATCGCCCACAACTCACTTGTGTTCTACTCGTGCACAACATCAACGTATAAAACCTAGGCTCTGATACCACTGTTGGGAAACATAGTAATTTCAAAAAAAATCCTACGCACACGCAAGATCATGGTGATGCATAGCAATGAGACGGGAGAGTGTTGTCTACGTACCCTCGTAGACCGAAGCGTTATGACAACGCGGTTGATGTAGTCGTACGTCTTCACGGCCTGACCGATCAAGCACTGAAACTACGGCACCTTCGAGTTCTAGCACATGTTCAGCTCGATGACGATCCCCAGACTCCGATCCAGCAAAGTATCGGGGAAGAGTTCCGTCAGCACGACGGCGTGGTGACGATCTTGATGTTCTACTGTCGCAGGGCTTCGCCTAAGCACCGCTACAATATTATCGAGGATTATGGTGGACGGGGACACCGCACACGGCTAAGAGAATGATCATGAAGATCAACTTGTGTGTCTATGGGGTGCCCCTGCCCCCGTATATAAAGGAATGGAGGAGGGGAGGGCCGGCCCTCTCTATGGCGCGCCCTAGGGGAGTCCTACTCCCACCGGGAGTAGGGTTCCCCCTTTCCTAGTCCAACTAGGAGTCCTTTCAAGTAGTAGGAGTAGGAGACAAGGAAGGGGAAGAGGGAAGAGAAGGAAGGAGGGGGCGCCGCCCCTCCCCTTAGTCCAATTCGGACTAGTCACTGGGGGGGGGCGCGCAGCCTGCCTCTCCCTCTCCCCTAAAGCCCAATAAGGCCCATATACTTCTTCTCCCGTATTCCCATAACTCCCCGGTACTCTGAAAAATACCCGAACCACTCGGAACCTTTCCGATGTCCGAATATAGTCATCCAATATATCGATCTTTATGTCTCGACCATTTCGAGACTCCTCGTCATGTCCCCGATCTCATCTGGGACTCCGAAATCCTTCGGTACATCAAAACTCATAAACTCATAATATAATTGTCATCGAAACCATAAGCATGCGGACCCTACGGGTTCGAGAACAATGTAGACATGACCGAGACGCGTCTCAGGTCAATAACCAATAACGGAACCTGGATGCTCATATTGGCTCCTACATATTCTACGAAGATCTTTATCGGTCAGACTGCATAACAACATACGTTGTTCCTTTTGTCATCGGTATGTTACTTGCCTGAGATTCGATCGTCGGTATCTTAATACCTAGTTCAATCTCGTTACCGGCAAGTATCTTTACTCGTTCCATTGCAATGCTTGCAAGGCTTAAGTGATGTGCATTACCGAGAGGGCCCAGAGATACCTCTCCGACAATCGGAGTGACAAATCCTAATCTCGAAATACGCCAACCCAACATGTACCTTTGGAGACACCTGTAGAGCTCTTTTATAATCACCCAGTTACGTTGTGATGTTTGGTAGCACACAAAGTGTTCCTCCGGCAAACGGTAGTTGCATAATCTCATAGTTATAGGAACATGTATAAGTCATGAAGAAAGTAATAGCAACATACTAAACGATCGGGTGCAAAGCTAATGAAATGGGTCATGTCAATCACATCATTCTCCTAATGATGTGATCTCGTTAATCAAATGACAACACATGTCTATGGTTAGGAAACATAACCATCATTGATTAACGAGCTAGTCAAGTAGAGGCATACTAGTGACACTTTGTTTGTCTATGTATTCACACATGTATTATGTTTCCGGTTAATACAATTCTAGCATGAATAATAAACATTTATCATGAAATAAGGAAATAAATAATAACTTTATTATTGCCTCTAGGGCATATTTCCTTCACCACGGTCAACAACTGCTTCTTCTGATGTTTTTTACTTTACACTCTTTAAAGTTGAGTTTTGAAATAATTCATCAAAAGTCATGGAATTTATAAACTTTGGTCGTAAAAGCATATGAAATATGAGATACAAAAAAGATAGTGCAAAACAAAGAGAAAAAGAGAAGGGAAAAAATTAGAGTAGTGGTTACCAAGGGTCGATTCTCGGCTCTCGGTAATGGCCACCTTTTCCAAGAGTGTCTCTCGGTAAAGCATCTAACCTAGATCTCTTTCCTTCTTGTGCATTCTCGATAATGTGTATTATACTTTTTTTGTTGTTTTCTTTCATGCTTGGCGAACAACCTTAGCACATCATAATTACCGTCTTGTGTTTTCTTCTTTAGATGGGCCTCATCCGGTTCTAGAGACCGGCACCCCTCCTGTGGCCCCGGTGGTCTAGGGTGTTGTTCGGCACCTAGAGGGGGTAGGCCATGGGGAATAACTGCTTCTTCGTGTTAGTGCATGTCATCGCGAGATGACAGACCAAGTCTAGGCCCGTTCTGTCATGAGATCGCCCACCGAAGACTCTGTCTCGGGGATGAACGCAGCCGGTCCTCAACGTTCCCGCCCGTGTGTGTGGCTTGTGAGGCACGTGCCACGTCAAGGACGTGCGTTGCTTATTCAAATAGCATACCACCCCTGCATGCGTATGCATGGGCCACGTGCATGTAGGGGTGCCCTCCCCCCCTCGGGCAGTCTCCATATCGAGAACCCATCCGGTGGCCCCGGCGGTCTAGGGCATTATTTGGCATCGAGAGGGTGTATTACACGGTGAATAACTGCTTCTCAGTGTTAGTACATGTCATAGCGAGATGACAGACCAAATCTAGGCTCGTTCTGTCACGGGATCACCCACCGAAGATTCTGTCTCGGGGACGTACGTAGCCGGTCCTCGACGTTCCCGCCCGTGTGTGTGGTTTGTGAGGCACGTGTAACGTCAAGGACGTGTGTTGCTTATTCAAATATCACACCACCCCTGCATGCATATGCATGGGCCACAAGAATGTAGGGGTGCCCTCCCCCCCTGGCGGTCTAGGGCATTATTCGGCATCAAGAGTGTATAGTCCACGGTGAATAACCGATTCTCCGTGTTAGTGCATGTCATCGCGAGATGACAGGCCAAGTCTAGGCCCGTTCTTCGAGATAGTCTATGGGAATCGAGAGGGAATGTGTCCGGTTTGTGCAGGAAGTGCGGGTCCTGTTGCTTCGTTGGCCTCAAAACTTCTTGTGCTCTCAAAGGAAGCCATCGCATGTATATGCATGGGCTATCCGGTGGCCTCGGTGGTCTAGGAAGTTGGCCGGCACCGAGAGAGGGGGTAGGCCACGGTCAACAACTGCTTCTTCTCATGTTTATTACTTTACACTCTTTAAAGTTCTCTCTCGGTGCCGGTCTAGAAAGTTGACCGGCACCGAGAGAGGGGGTAGGCCACGGTCAACAACTGCTTCTTCTCATGTTTTTACTTTACACTCTTTAAAGTTGAGTTTTGAAATAATTCATCAAAATTCATGGAATTTATAAACTTTGGTCATAAAAGCATATGAAATATGAGATACAAAAAAGATAGTGCAAAACAAAGAGAAAAGGAGAAGGGGGGAAACTTAGAGCAGTGGTTACCGGGGGTCGATTCTCGGCTCTCGGTAATGCCCACCTTTTCCAAGAGTGTCTCTCGATAAAGCATCTAACCTAGATCTCTTTCCTTCTTGTGCATTCTCGATAATATGTATTATACTCTTTTTGTTGTTTTCTTTCATGCTTGGCAAACAACCTTAGCACATCATAATTACCGTCTTGTGTTTTCTTCTTCGGATGGGCCTCATCCGGTTCTAGAGACCGGCACCCCTCCTGTGGCCCCGGCGGTCTAGGGCGTTCTTCGGCACCTAGAGGGGGTAGGCCATGGGGAATAACTGCTTCTTCGTGTTAGTGCATGTCATCATAAGATGACAGACCAAGTCTAGGCCCGTTCTGTCACGAGATCGCCCACCGAAGACTCTGTCTCGGGGACGAACGCAGCCGGTCCTCGACGTTCCCGCTCGTGTGTGTGGCTTGTGAGGCACGTGCCATGTCAAGGACGTGCGTTGCTTATTCAAATAGCACACCACCCCTGCATGCATATGCATGGGCCACGCGCATGTAGGGGTGCCCTCCCCCCCTCGGGCGGTCTCCACATCGAGCACCCATCCGGTGGCCCCGGCGGTCTAGGGCATTATTTGGCACCGAGAGGGTGTATTCCATGGTGAATAACTGCTTCTCGGTGTTAGTGCATGTCGTAGCGAGATGACAAACCAAGTCTAGGCTCGTTCTGTCACGAGATCACCCACCGAAGATTCTGTCTAGGGGACGGACGCAGCCGGTCCTCGATGTTCCCGCTCGTGTGTGTGGTTTGTGAGACACGTGTCACGCCAAGGACGTGCGTTGCTTATTCAAATAGCACCCCACCCCTGCATGCATATGCATGGGCCACACGCATGTAGGGGTGCCCTCCCCCCTCGGGCGGTCTCTATATCGAGCACCCATCCGGTGGCCCCGGTGGTCTAGGGCATTATTCGGCACCGAGAGTGTGTAGTCCACGGTGAATAACTGCTTCTCCGTGTTAGTGCATGTCATCGCGAGATGACAGACCAAGTCTAGGCCCGTTCTTCGAGATAGTCTATGGGTATTGAGAGGGAATGTGTCCGGTTTGTGCAGGAAGTGCGGGTCCTGTTGCTCCATTGGCCTCGAGAGAGGGGGTAGGCCATGGTCAAAAACTGCTTCTTCTCATGTTTATTACTTTACACTCTTTAAAGTTCTCTCTCAGTGCCGGTCTAGAAAGTTGACCAGCACCGAGAGAGGGGGTAGGCCACGGTCAACAACTGTTTCTTCTCATGTTTTTTACTTTACACTCTTTAAAGTTGAGTTTTGAAATAATTCATCAAAAGTCGTGGAATTTATAAACTTTGGTCATAAAAGTATATGAAATGTGAGATACAAAAAAGATAGTGCAAAACAAAAACAAAAAGAGAAGGGAAAAAATTAGAGTAGTGGTTACCGAGGGTCGATTCTTGGCTCTCGGTAATGGCCACCTTTTCCGAGTGAAGCTCTCGGTAAAACATCTAACCAAGATCTTAACATTTACACTTTAGTTTGTATCTTTATTCCCCTCCTCTCTTCCCTGCGCCACCGCCGCCGCTGACGCCGAAATCGCCACCGCCGCCGCCACCACCAACTACGGCCGCCACCCCTCCTCTACCGCTGCCATCTGCGGCCACCGCCACCCCCTCCTCCACCGCCCCCAACTGCGGCCGCCCCCCCCCCTCCACCGCTACCCACTGCGGCAACCGCCACCCCCTCCTCCACCGCCCCCAACCGCGGTCACCGCCCCCAAGCTTCATGGCCGGCAGCCGGCGCGGCGGTTCTTCGATGCGGCCCAAGGACGGCCTCCGCAGCAGAGCTTCTCCGGTAGCGTGGCAGCTGGAGATGCCCTCAGGTCAGTATCAGATTCTATGCCTAGAGTAGGATATTTTGCACAAATGTAGGAAATATGCATGAATGTGATTAAAAGTAGTAGAGGAAGATGGTCCTATTTAGTAATGACTAGAGTAGTATGGAAGTTTGGAAGTTTGGAGTAATGCCTAGAGTAGAATGCTTTGGTTTTGACTCCTATGTTTGACTGGTTTTGTTTTAGTTAAACCGAATGAGTGCTCAAAGTATTTAGTTTCAGTTGAAACTAGTTCTCTGGACTTCTTGTCTCTAAACTAATGCTTGTCGTCGGTAAGTCGTTTGGCGTGGGGATAAGGCTATGGATGTTGTGTTTTTGCCGAAGGATCAAGACCTCTATGCTTGTGCTTTTTTAGATAAATACTAGAGTAGATCAATGAAACTATATACTTGTGCTTCTTTCCTTGTCAGTGCTATGGCATTAGTAAATGGAACTATATATCTGAGACTTGATTGAGCTATTTGTGTTATTTTTTGCCATATATGATATGACACTTAGATTAGGAAGATTTTGCTTTGGAACTGAGAGTAACCATATGTATTTTGTTTTTCAGATTCTGATAGGAGCACTGGTAGTAAGTACCGGAGAGTCCCGATTGGTAGGACTGAGTCGTCCGCCTCCCATCAGGCCACAACCGAGGCATCGTCATCATCGGATGGCGATGTCGGAGTGGACTTAGATACACCAGATCCGCTCGCTACCGAGTCGGGCGACATGGAGGCCTCGGACGGCTCGGGGTCTACCTCGAGCAACATTTTCAAGAGGAAGAAATCCGAGCGTGGTCCGGGGAATGTCCCGGAACCAACTGCTGCCAGCAACCGTCCTGTCATTTGCCTGTCAGGAGAGGGGTAAGCAAGCATTTCATTTGCATCATATTTTGGATGCCACAACTTTGACACTCACATATGCTTTTCTTTTATATCATGCAGTCAGTGGGAATTTATCCCGACACAACCTAAGGGGGCACGCCCACCGAACCACGTCATCGGCTCCCTCTTGAGGAAGCACTTCCCTGTATTGTCCAAGCCAGGTGATGACGATCCGCCATCGCCAGGTTTAACCTGGGAGCATTACCTACACAACAAGGATGAGCACGATGTCACCATGGCCACTCGGGTCATCAATGCTTTTTTTGTAAGTATCTTCGCTCCAACCACTGCATTTTTCCATATCCAAATCCTTGCTTGCGTGGATGGTGAGAAGATGCCATATGCTTTCTTGTAGAAAACATTTTCTTGCGTGGATGGTGAGAAGCAGAAGGCGATCAAAGGCATCGTGAAATCTGCCCGAAAGATACTCTCTGACACCAAGCTCACGCTGCGGTACAAAGCTGTGATGCAGTGTCGGCCGCTCAATGAGAAGGGAGAGAAGATGACAAGGAAGACTGCTTGCCAGACCAACTTGTCGCGAGAAGAATACCTGTCAGTCGTAAGTGACTACATCGGTTGCTAGTACTTTGATTCATCCCTCTTGTTCCTCAATTATGCGATTTTGTCTGACTAGGTGAAGGAACCCTGGATGAAGGAGGATTGTAGGGAGGCCCTGGTTGACATGTGGTGGGACCCAACATGGCAGGCGCAGCATGTGGAGAAGGGAAACGAACGAGCCAAAATGCCAGGCCCGGCTCTTGTCCAGGGGAGCCGGGACCTAACCGCTCTCAAGCAACACATGGTATGTGGATTAAGATGTTAACTTTTTCGCATGGTGCATCTTGGTTCATTCAACTTGATGGTTAATTTTGCACGAGGCGAAGGTTGGTCGCCCGGTCCACATCCTGGAAGCATGGAGAGAAGGCCACAAGGGGAAGGATGGCGCCGAGTTCTGCAGCGAGTCGGTGGAGGAGAAGTGGGGGACCTTCAAAGAGGTCTTCCAGGAGGTGCACGGGCAGGAAGCCGAACCTACGTCCAAGCCCCTTGATCCTGAGCTTCTCATCATTGCTGGCGAGGGGAAGGGCCATGACCGCCACCTCCTTTGCAACGGGGCGATCGCCACCTCCTCGCATCGCAAGCTGCACGAGATACGCGCGTCGAGCACCAGCTCAACTCCGTCCATACGGAGTCGCCCAACCGCCGCATCACGTGAGATAGCGTGTCTCAAGGTTAGCATCCTAACCTTTCATTTATGTCCATGCCTCGAAATAGCACCGTTCCAACCTATATGAGCCTAATGCCATGTTACAGGATTTAATGGCGCAGCGGGCTGTTGAAGAGGAGCAAAGGCGGCAGGCCGAGCAGGAGTCCAGAGAAAAGGAACGGGAAGACACGAACAAGAGGTTGAAGCTGCTTGAGGATCAACTACAGGTAGAACATTATCTAAACTAGAGTAGAAGATTCATTACATAGGGACGAACCACCCTCACCTGACTCTACTCTTATAGGTTCTTATGCAATCTCGAAGCAGTGCTAGTGATGCCCCTCCTCCTCCTCCGGAATGTAAACCCGATGGCCTCTCCTCCTCAAGATGATCTATATATGAACAAGTGTACTTCTATTGTGACGTGCACGTGTTTTGCAAGTAGTGACAATATGTATGAATTTGCGACTTGTGTGTGACGTCTACTAGGATAATGCATTCGACTTGTGTGTGACAATATGTGGACTATCCCTAATTATGCCTATATATGTGTGGACTAGATCAAATTATGCCTATATATGATGAAATTATGCCTATATATGTGTGGACTAGATCAAATTATGCCTATATATGATGAAATTATGCCTATATATGTGTGGACTAGATCAAATTATGCCTATATATGATGAAATTATGCCTATATATGTGTGGACTAGATCAAATTATGCCTATATATGATGAAATTATGCCTATATATGTGTGGACTAGATCAAATTATGCCTATATATGATGAAATTATGCCTATATATGTGTGGACTAGATCAAATTATGCCTATATATGATGAAATTATGCCTATATATGTGTGGACTAGATCAAATTATGCCTATATATGATGAAATTATGCCTATATATGTGTGGACTAGATCAAATTATGCCTATATATGATCAAATTGCACTGTAGTTGTTTTTATTTGCAGGGATTAGAAAAGAAATAGCTTGACAGCAGAATGGATGGGAAATATTTCCGAGAGCAACACTCGGAAAACGATATACTACCGAGAGCCCCTCTCGGAAACATGGTCGTCTGGGACACTACTGTTGTGCGACAACTTTTTCGAGAGCAGCTCTCGGAAAAGAAGGCGAGCATTGCCGAGACTAGCTCTCGACAAAGGTATGTAAACTGTCAGCCCCATGTGGGCCACGCTGTCGTACTGGTCAGAAGGATTACCGAGAGCCGCTCTTGGCAAAGATATCGTCATTTTTTTCAAAAATATTTAGCAAGTTATTTAAAACTTTTACTGATAAATGTGACCAGTGGGACCACATGTCAGTTAGAAAGAACACACAAAAAAAGGATGTTGCATATGCTTTGCCGAGAGTGACACTCGGCAAAGTACGCAGTAACTGACGGAGCCGTCTGTTACGGACGGGCATGCCACGTGGCTCCTTTTTGCCGTGAGCGGCTCTCGGCGTCTGCAGGGTTTGCCGTGCGGTGCCTCTTTGCCGTGAGGCAGTGACGACAAAGATGGCAGTTTTCCGTGAAGGTGGGTTTGCCGAGAGTGACACTCGGCAAAGCTTGATTTGCCGAGTGTCCGTGTTTTAGCACCCGGCGTACGTGCAAATTCCAGTAGCGCGTCATAAGAAGATCATGTGTGCTACAGAACAGAGGAGGATCTTAAGTGTGAAGCCTGTTCCATATGATACTGAAAGTAGATGGGCCTATGCTCTACCGATTGAACGCAACAACATCACCACAAATCATTCTTTTGTTTGTTCTGTTGCTCCTCAAACCATGCCTCGGGAAGAAGTGAACCCCACGTTCAGAACACCTTGTGATTACTTCTACCTAGGCCAGCAGAATGAAAGTTTGAAGGCTGCACCATCAAGTAAATTTTAGTTTTGGCCTAGAAATCATACATGCAAGTATACATATGTGTGTCCTTTTTATTTGATTTTGACAGTTTGTTCAGATACGGAAGTTTCCTTTTTGTTTGCTACGTATAATTTGTAACAGATGAGGAGTCATCATCGTTTCCTAGTTCAGCTCGGGCCTGGCCCAAGTATTAGGCACCACCTATATAAGCAAGGGGTGCAACGCTTTGTAAAGGTTAGGTTTTAGTACGTGAAGAAAATACTCAGAAAAGTACATGGATGCGCCACATCTGTGTTCGTGCGATCTAGATTGTATGTGTTCCGGCGACCTAGATTGCCAGGGCATTAGTTTTGTTCGGTTCTTGATCTTCCAGGATCGATCCAATCTCTCTTTTGTGCTTCCATCTACTATTAATCTCCTCTGTTAATTACTCCGTCGCTGTCGCCGCCGCTAATCGTCGTTAGCTTAATCTCTCCATCTATCCTAGTACTACTACTACATCACGTCTGCTAATAGATTCCTTCAGGTATACATCCATCACTGCATCAAGTTCTATATTTTCTCTAGCTACTACACCTCTACCAGCAAATTCTATTATCTGCTATTGTTGGTTCTTCGCTGTCAAACTCATTGTTATTTTGCCTGTGCGTGCGGTGAAAGATCAAGGCACCCCTAAAATCGTCTCAATGCTACTTAAGGCGTATCAATCTACCATCTACCTTTAGAGAGCCATGAACTTGAACTACACAAACTTGAGGAATTTCCATAACAGTGCACAACCAACTTGGGGATGGGGATCCACTGGCAAAGGGAGAGAAAGTTAAGGGATGTGGAGAGGGGAATTGAAGCTCACCGGGTACAGCAGCCGCTAGGAGGGGAGGAGGACGCTGCTGTCCAGCAGCCTCCGTCTGGAAAAGTTGAGAACAAGACCATCATGAGCAACAAGGATTGCTTCTAGGAAGCAACAATTTGGAGGAGACCACACTGGTTGGTAGCAAGCAAACTAACAACATGATGCTATCAGACTGTTTGGTAGCAAGCAAATTAACAACATGATGCTATCAGACTGTTTGAAGCCTGCTGCTCTTCGTTTCTTCGTTTAGTATGATATTTTGGTCTGGTGGTGTCAATTTGGTCCCTGGCAGGTCGGTTCTGTAATAGCTAGTTAGACTTTAAAGATATTGGTGCTGCTCAGGTTTTCGCCCACATGGCACTCGTCAC